>NW_026939797.1:0-94922 GCF_032062105.1 Saccostrea cuccullata | reverse complement strand
GACATAATCGGGCAAAATTTCACAAATAATAAAAGAATCTCTACGTATATGGCCTTCAAAATTTTTTATCAAAATGTTGCAATTTTGTATTAATTTTGAGTGATTTTTCAGGACATACCATTAAGTCACGGCGCAGCAAAATCTTCGACGTCACAAGCATTATAAAAAATATGTGATTGAGCTATCATTTTCTCAACATTTTCCATTGAGTACCTGCATAGTTTGAGTTACCTTATCTACTCAACATCAAAACACCATTTCTTGTCAAGCTTAAAATCTATTAAAACAAGTGAAGAATATTCTTTTTTTTTTTTTACCAAAAACTACTTATGATATAGTGTGATATTGGTGACTCTCAATCACGTTCTTTACAGTCCGGATAAAGTTAACTTTTCGTCTATAATCTTCTTTCCATCCTCCCGTATAGCCTTTTTACAGAGGTCTTACTGTCTAAAATTTCAATTTGCTATTTGTGGGCGAATGTTACAAGTAGCCTAGTTTACTACATGTTTTATTATGCATATTTTGGATCTATGTTGCCAATTTCTCGAGCATTACACATATTTTAACAAAAGTGTGTGCGCCGTCAATTCAGGAGACGTCACTTTCACAGTCGTTTTCACGGGAATCGCATCAGAGAAAAATCACTATATTTCTGTTAGTACTTCAAATATTACGTCCGAAATCTAAATACATAATAATAGAACAATTTAACGGTACATTTGAAAAAATTGTTGAAAAATATCGCGAATTTTAGAAAATCAATGATTTAAATTTTTGAATCCGCATGCTTTTGCTTCAATTTTTTTGTCGTGCGCCGTATCCGTCCATCAACGATATCAACATACCGATAATTTTAGTAGAATTTTTTTAAAATACAGAAATTTTGCCCAAAATTTATTGGAATCTTTAAGATACATATTTCTGTGAAATTTTATAACTATATGACGTCTGTAAGAGTAAATAATAGCACAGTCCGCGTAATTTTTGAACGGTCCTCGCTTTTTTTATATTGTTTAACGTCCCTCTCGAGAATTTTTCACTCATATGGATACGCCACCACTTGCCGGTAGAGAGCGGCAAATTCTGTCCTATACTCGGCACTCAGGGCCAATGAGCAGGGAGGGTTCTTTTTCGTGCCAGCACCTCCTGCGACATGGGACCTCGGTTTATACGGTCTCATCCGAAAGACTGGTCTCCACGTCCCACAGTGGGATTCGAACCCGCGACGTAAGGATTGACTCCTTATTTCACGGCTCTAGAGCAGACGCTCTAACCACTGTGAGACGCGGGCGACTGCATGGCCCAGATACAGAGCATCTGAAACATAATCCTCCGTCTTGTTCATGTTCTTCTTCACCCTATAACTATAGTGTCCTGCTGGACACGTTATTACAAATGACGTAAATATAGTGAACAATGAGGACCTTGGATCACTTGTTTTAAAGGTCCTTAATATAGGGAACCCCGATCCTTTAATTGGTGTCAGAATAAAGGACAAGATATGGTAACAGCCAAATCTGGCCCCTTATTTGATATAAAAATGAGAACACTGGTAAAACTGAGATAGTTTGGAGTTAAGAAGTTAAAATGATGCTTACTTTAAGACAAGCACTAATTTTGATTCAAAGCCTACATGTAGGCCACTAGAGGGTCAGAAATAGGACATTTTCCCAAATTTTCTTAATTCTGGTGGAATTTCATCATATTTGGGATACATTTCTCTTGGAAAACATAAGCACACGCTTGCCTATCTGAGATTTTTACACATATACTGCATCTGATATCAGAGTATAAAATATATAAATTTGGTAGATAGGCAAGCGTGTGCTCTATGTTTTCCGAACGAAAATGTGCTGTAAAATTAGTGAAAATTTGCTAAAAATGAGAAATTTCGAAAATTGACCTATTTCCTGACCTCACTGTGACCCCTGTATATCATAAATCTTAAAACCAACACTCATTTTGTGGCAGGGGTGAAAACAGGTTTTCGTTGATAATTTGTTGGATCACTCTGAAAGACACCTAGAATCTGGGGCCAAATACTGTTCTTACCCTATCTTGTCCTTTCATTAATATTATGGATTCTTTTTAAAATTACGCCTGACGATGGGCCAGGTATGAAAAAGAAGACGTTGACACCTTGTCATAATGGATTCAGTGTATCAGATCAATGTTAAAGTCACGTATTAAAAGATTGAGGGGCAATATGAAAACCATCTATCATTCTGTGTTCAATAAACCAGAAGTGAAAAAAGAATTAGATAGTTTACATGATCATTTAGTATTTGTCCCTGCCGACAAAGCAGGTAACAACATTGTCTTTGTTTGTAAGGCTCATTATATAAATTATATTTTAGAAGAGCTTAAATTTTACAAGTGGTAATCCTACTTATACCCACAATTCCCTTTCTTAGGAAGAAATTCTTCAAAATCATATGTCAGTTTTGAATATTTTTAATATTCCACAGAGCCAAAATGAATTTGAACTACCTTATATACATGTATATAGGATTCCGAAACTTCATAAGAATCCTTACAAATAAAGATGCATTGCGGGTTCCAGTAAATGCTCAACCAAGCCTCTTTCGTTACTCCTCACTAAGATATTGACAGTAGTGAAGGAAAAATGTCAAGAGTACTGTGCAACTATATATTCAAGAAGTGGTGTAAATCAGATGTGGAAACTAAAAGATTCTAAAGAACTTTTAGACAATTTGAAATCACAAGATTTTAACAAAATCCCAGCTTAAAAACTTACGACAGTTCATCTTTATACACAACCATTTCCCACAATAAATTAAAATCCAGGCTTTTTGGTATCATTTACAGCTGCTTTTTCAATAAAAATTGAATTCGTAAATTTACTTACTTAATTGCAGTATTATTTAAAAAAAAAAGATTCTGAAGTTGACATCAAGAAGATGCTTGAATTTCTGATTGACAATATCTATGTGGTTTTTGGAGACTAGGTCTTCCAACAATCGATTGGAATTCCCATGGGAACCAAGTGCGCTCCGTTATTAGCAGACCTATTTTTGTATTAATATGATGCAGAATTTATGCAAAATCTTATCCTTGAAAAGAAGAAAACACTTGCTGTGGCCTTCATCTCGACCTTCAGATAGATCGTATTGTCAATTAACAACGGTAGTTAATATTTGGATATTTTACTTGAAAAAGACCTTAATGGTAATCTAACAAACAAGTTATATGATAAACTATCTATCGTCAACTTCCCTTACTTACGCAGCAATAAACCTTTATCACCTGCATACGGAGTGTATATACAGACCCTAAACCGTGCTACTACACCTTAGAAACGAACCGTACCGTTCCGTGAAGAAAGCGGACCGTACTGTCCACAAAGCGAACCGTTCCGTTCACAAAGCGTACCGTACCGTCCACAAAGCGAACCGTTCCGTTCACAAAGCGTACCGTACTGTCCACAAAGCGTACCATTCCGTACAAGAAATGAACCGTACCGTTCTTTGGTTAATTATGCAAACCACGCCCCCAATGATTTTTGAATCGTGTAATGACCAAATAAGTCATTTTGGTCTATTTCTCGTTACGGTGCCTGTGTCTGCCTGTTCGAAACACCATTATAAAGTATCATGCGTCTGGACCTTCAACTGTAAAAATAAGGAAACTACTCGAAGCAAACTACAACTTGAAAACAACTAGACAGAGTTTGAGGAGATTCCTTATTTGCTATTAATGAGATCAACTGATTGTGTTTGTGGTCAAAGGTACAGTACAGGCCACGAGTTTTCCCGCAATTTTAACACGTACATGTACAGGGCACAGTGCACCTCGAACAATGACGGCGTCTTTGAAGTCTTTCATTTTCATACTTTTGTAAATTAAATCAATTTCCTTTTGAAATATCAGCTGTATTTAAATATTCGTAATTTAACTATACAGTTAACTTTAGTAGTAGTTTATAAACACGGATATATGTATTCACGGATATACAACTTTCTCAGGTACTGTGGCAAAATTCTTAACAATTCTTTGTAAAATTTTACGGTTATAACGAATTTTGATATAGCGAATTTACCTGGGCCGGGAAACCCAAAATATGTGTCGGATCAAAAAGTATTACAGGAGGTGCACAATGGCAATATGTAATAAAGATTCTGTGAAAGTTTCATCAAATTTCATTCAGTGGTATGAGAGGAGTTGCGGATAAGAGATGGGTACCCCAAAGCGTAACAAAACTTTCGGAAATTACCGTTTACTATATCTTTTTTTCAATAAAATTTATATATAACGCACCACTGACTTGGTCATTGAATTAATTCATTGAATACTAATATGATAGGAAATGTAAACCACCAAAAATAGGTAAGCCCAAATTTTCAATGCCTACATGTACACAATATCTCTCTTTGCAAAATAAGTGGGGGGATTTTATTATCTTGTCCGTCCTTACGATGTGCAACATGGTCCGCAGAAATCATAATGGACATGATCCAATTATTATAATCGTAAGAATGTTCTTAATATAATTCAGGAGTTATTTTGTCATTGACTTGCAATTGATAAAACTAGAGGTACTGTGAGCGATGAGCTCACTAAATGATACCCCCCGCCTCCCATATGGTTATAACTGGTGAAAAAGTCTATGATTTTCTGTGGCCGGGAGACCCAAAATATGTGTCGGATCAAAAAGTAAAATAGGAGGTGCACAATGGCAATGTGTAATAAAGATTCTGTGAAAGTTGCATCAAATTTCATTCAGTGGTATGATAGGAGTTGCGGATAAGAGATGGGTACCCCAAAGCGTAACAGACGGACGGACGGACAGACGGAAGGACGGGCGGACAGACGGACGGACGTACAGACGGACGGAATTAACGATTACTATATACCCTCCCGCTTTTCAAGCGGGGGGTATAATAATTCTTTATTGATAAAACATAAATGTCATGAATAAAAAGTTTTTAAAAAGTCGCTATATACTTTATTTTAAGGGTGGTTAGGATTGAAGTTTGTTTTTCATTTCTCATCAGATATTCATCAATTTAGGATTTCATCAAAGTTGTTGCATTAGTGCTCCTCAGGAACAAAACTTATTTAGTGCCCGGATATGAATTACGGAGCCAAATGTCTCATATATTGTAAAAAGTTTTTAAAAAGAAGTGATTTTTACTCAAGCCCTAGAGGGGCTTGAGTTATCTAAAACGATGATATGTCTTCGATTTACTCAGTTAAGATGCACGAAAAGATATTATTTTTGTAGATAAAAAATTTCTAGAAACAAAAATGAAGCTTATCTTGAAAAAGTCTGTTTACTCAAAGATATTGTGTTTTAAATGTCGAATTCTTTTCTATGGCGAATGAACATTGAGTGAAGCTCCGCAGTCGCAACAGTTTCTATGTACAGAGATTTCGCGCTTTCCTTTGCGTAGGAATCTCAGGTAACTTTTACAGACGCCGACAAAGCATCATTGGACGAGACCACTGATAATTCTACTATGCATGGCCAGAAAATGTATCATGGTTGTACTCCCCATATTGAAATTGCTTCTCATGGGCCTGAGAATGATGTGCATGTGCACTTTGAGTGACAGTAAAATAATAGCACAACATTATTATTAAATTCTTCCTCGTACGTTTTTTTTATAATTTCAAAAAATCGTACTAGTTATCTTCAGCTTTGGTAACGGAACCTTTATAACTTCTTTTGGATTCGCACGGAATATGTATTAGACATGCCGCACAGCCAGATGAACCCGTAGTCACGTGATTTTTTTGGAACCCGGACTTGGGACCCCCCCTCCCCAATCCACTTTGAAAAACGTTTCTACCTGTAGGCTTGTAACAAGCTATTTGGATTGATGTATATTAAATTGTGATCTATGTACTGCATAAAAAAGTATATATATATATATATATAGCGTGAAGTATATCAACATAAAAAAGATTTTCATTAAATTAAGAAACGACCACTATGCTCTATGAAATATTCCTGAAAGTGAGTAACGTAAATTCATCTTAAATAGCAGTACGATTAGTTATATTAATTCTGATTAAATTAAATATATGAATTTGTTTTATGTACATGCATGTATTTTATTCAACAGAAGATTGAACTCAAAAGCCCTCATCTTATACTATTATAGGATATTAATGACACTTCCTAGTTGACTTTCTACAGCTTGAGTATCTCTGACGTTTTGTCAGTATATATTTGTTTTTAATACTAGATGAATTACATATTTAAATGACACAACAATATTTTTCACGACAACGCCGCCGTGTAACAAAGCGCGACAACTCTGTAAAACTTGTGAAAAAGAATCGTGTATAACTCTATTCTCTGACCTTATTTTCGCCATGTTTGGATCACATGCTTTGACGCCATGAAGGTGCTGATAACGTCATAATTCGGTCATACTCTATGCAGTAACTTTTCTCCATTATTCATCAATTTTTTGGCTTAATACTTATACAAACGCGCGTTCATATGAAGTTAAAGTTAACTGATTCATTCCTTGATTTGGTCTTATTTTTTCTTCATTGTTCGTATAATTATGTTTTAAAATAAATAATGATCGATTGATTGTTATTGATTGTTTTAATATGACAGAGTTGATTATATTTAATCCGTATTTCAGCGGTTAAATAAATATTAAGCCGGGTTTTATTTGAAATAAATCTTACATGCAGCAACGTTAAAACTTATTTAAGTAAGAATATTATATCTTTTACACAGTGCATTGGCGTCGGAAGCAAATTGAAAGTGGGAGGTGGGGGGGGGGGGCTAAGTGTAAAAAAAAAATTTGTACCTCCAAAAAAAGCTGACAAGCAAAAAAAAAAAAAAAAAAAAAAAAAATACCATACACCACCACTTTCCCCATTTTTAACCTATACTAAGACGTATCTGTGGAAAGTGGGGAGGGGGGGGTAAACCTACGAAGATATGTTCAATGTCTATACTAAGTATATATTTGGAAAATAAGTGGGGGGGGGGGCTAAGCCCCCCAGCCCCCCCCCCCCCCGGTTCCGACGTCTATGCAGTGAGAGAGAGGGAGAGAGAGAGGGGTGGTGGTGGTGGTCTCGAGTAAAATTATAACAGGTGCGTAGTAAAGCCATTTTGGAAAATAAATATGAGCAAATGTACGACTGGAACAATTTACAATTCCTGTTTTCATTTTTACGATGATTATTTTTCTAGTTCATTATAAGTTGTACGTGTTAAATTATTCATTATCCATGGGTCCTCGTGGAATATTGGCAAATGATATGTTTTAAAGAGGGGCGAGTTGACGACTGATCCTCACCTTTTAACTTACCCCTTCGCGTATTTTTTCACATTAAAAAAAAAAATTATGCGTGCCATTGGCGTTAAACAAAATTTTTGAATGACGACAAAATCTCTTCCAGGCCCGACACATCTACATCTGTCATTCTGAATATTTTTGACTAAAGATTTCTTAGGGATACATGTGCATGGTTTCAATATTATTACAGATTGATCAAGCGGATCATTGATTTATTTATGGTTACTAGGGCTGTTCGAAAATTATTGAGAAAAGGTGTATATTTTGCTTTCTAATGAACGTCTTTTGATGAAAATTTGGATATACGTTTGACATACACTAACAATTTATAAAAGCCAGAAATATTTCACAAAAATAAGATATCTTCTCTGCAATGGTATATAAATGCGTCATTAGTAGGGGTACCCGGAGCAGTCTCGAAATCAGATATTGAAAATATGTAACACCAACGTTCTAACTCTTCGTGGAACCATAATAAGAGCAAAAAATAATTCTGTTTATGTTATAATTTTTTAGCTGTCATTCATATTCATGTTGTGCAAATTTGTTAGAATTTTGATCAGGAATATGAAGATCAAGAAAAAATTAAGCGCGGTAGAGAAATCTGCTAAGAACGAAAAAATGGATTTTGACGTCAAGGGCGGAGCAGCGAACATACCTAAAATTTTGTGTAGCGCAATGTAGAAATCTTCTGCAGACTCAACGACCTGCTAAAACAATAACAACGAGAAAAAAATGTGCTAGGGTTTGTTATTTCATTGGTATACATATTTATATTTTTTTAAAATTCAACCAGAGTAAAATCAAAAGCTCCGGACGACCATCAGTTACTGCGTACGGTATTAACGTCGTTACGGTATTAATATCATTGACCTGCGTTGCACAAATCAGCACTGCATGATTTTAAGTCATCTTTTTCCACAAATGAAAATTTTACACTCAGGTAGCAACAACATACATTTTTAAGGAAGTTTAAGAAAAATGACTGTTTGATTTTTGTACTGTAAAATGTAATTACAAAGAAGAAAAAGTATACATGCTTCCCGATCGTTTTACATGCGAAACCATCTTCGGCTGACTTGACGTTAAATGACGTAGCGATGCTGCTCCGGGTCGATAGACATATGCATGTTTATCTTTTCACCTAAATTTTTCTTATTATCATAGGAATAAGAAATTTTGCTCAAGTGTTTTATTCTTTCTTTATAAAATGTTGATGAATTTTCATGAAAGTATCTCCGTCCTTTCTGCAGTAAATGAAATTGTCTCAATAATTTCCGAACAGCCCTCGTATTTATACTTATTAAAGTATCACCCCCCCCCCCCTCTGCCTTGATTTTCTTTTCTATTTCAGGTTAAATTGCTTCCTACGCCTATATTATACCGGTATAACGATACATCCAGAATTAATTAATTACTCCAATTTTCGCCGTTTTTCTTTCTTTTTGTATTCTTTTTGTTTTATATACAGCTTCATGTGTACTGGACTTTGAGTTAAATGCGGTTGAAGTTTTATGTTACTTATACATGTGTATATATATACTTTAAAACTGATTCCTGTGTGATATAATTTATAATCAAATCATTTTTTTATTTAAAAAAAGTTGATGTTTTTCTAAAAGCAAGAACTGATTTTGAAGAGCATGCAAGTCAGTTTAATGCCCACGCAACGCTTAACTTCCCATTTTTTAAAGAAAAGTGTTTTGGGTTTTTTTTTTTTCTAAGTGATTTCACACAACCAACATGATGTGTGGAATCATTTCATAAAAACGATAATTGTGTTTAATATTACAGCACACTTTTATTAATATGAAGATAACATTTTTCCTATAATCAAATGTTATAAATGTAAAACATGAAACTAAGTCGTGTTTTAAAAAAAGGGGGGGGTGTAAAATGATTTTCTCGGCAGGCGGACTGTTCATATACATGATTGTATAGGCCAGTGGGAATTGTAATTAAAATCAGATAAAGCAGAATTAATAGGAAGTATTTATTTTTTTTAATAAATCACTTTATAGAGTATAAGATAAATTAACTAATATCCGTAAGGTCACGACGGTTGTCTAGATTTTCTCGACGGACAGATTTTTTTTAAAACACGAAATAATTTTTTTTTATTTTGTTTCAATTTATTTGTTATTTATAATTATTTTTATGTAGTTAACCAGCACATGGTGTATAAAATTGTATACTAAACGTCAAATAAAAAGGTTTCGGATACCTACGAGCGGTTACATGTAACTAATAAAATGAAATATTGAAAACTTGATTTAAAAAAACACACACGTGTATATCTTCTCGTTAAATTCATTTACTTTACTAGCATACTTTTCCAGTCGTATCTCAGCATTTCCGATCTTGGAAAGCAAAGAAAACAATTCATTTGTACGGAACGCCATCACTGCCTTATAGCATACAACTATGCATTTATTATGTCAGTTTATAATTACGTGATGTGAACATATCTTTACGTTATGTCCATTTTTTATGAGATGATGTAAATATATCTTAACATCATGTCAAGGCTGCATTACATGAAGTAAATACATCCTTTCATTATGTCAGCACTTCATAACTTGAAGTAAAAAATTCATTATGTGAAGTGATAATGTGTTTACATTGTGTTAAAACTTTATTACGTGAAATGAATGTTTCTTTACATCTTTCATTTCTTTAATATGTAAGGTCAAAATTGCATTACGTCAAGTAAATTGTGTTTTATAACTAAACTTATCATTACATGAAGTCAAAAGCCCATTCCTTTCTGAGAGTGTATATTTCTATTATATCAAAGCATTAGGCGTGACAAAAAAAATATGTTTGTTTACGGTTACCCGACCGACCCTAATTTTAATCGCCGACCCAAACTTTTTTTTCGTCATAAAAATCCGGAAGTTACTGGCCGGTCAATTTAACTTTTACATTCATCTTTGAAATCGAAATTGAAAGTACAGAAACAAAACAAGTTAGTTCAATTTCTACATCAACGAGTTCGTTGCAATTTGCTTACCATTGCGTGGCAGTTGCAGGGGTGTGCAACTAGCATTGCCCAACACCCGGACCTACCGTTTTTTGGGGGGTAGTAAAAATAAAATTTAAATCATGCATGTAAATACATGAGAAACACAAACGATATTTTCACTCATTGTTTTGCTATTTTATTTCCAACTAATGAAAATTTTTCCGGCAGCATTCTCCTACTGCTCTTAAATCACTTTAATCTCATCCATTTTGCAGTACTACCTGACTTATTTACTTAAAAAACGATCGTTTTTTTTCCTAATCGGAATTTCCTCCATTCCTCTGTTAATGGTAAATACATGCAGATATCTCTTTCAATTATATACAATCCCCAAATCAAATGATAGCTAAGTGTTATGTGATTAAACTTTAATATATATCAATTATACTTAATGGTTTGAAATGAAAGTAAAATGATTTTTGCTTCATGTTAGATAAGCTAGAGTAGTGCAATATGTTCAGAAAAGAAAAGATAATTTCTTATAAGTTTTAAACTTCAACTTTAAAAGGAATGGCTTAGGACCCTAGCTTTCTCAACTATGAATTTTTTAAAATATTATTTTTTACAGTTTTTTGCCCCAATATTTGGACTGGTCACTTTTAAATTCGGACTAATAACTTTATTGTTGTTACAAGCCTGTGGGTTAGTACTTGATTTTTTTTTTAATTGCACACCCCTGAGTTGTAAGGCAGTTGGCAAGAAAGATTATATTGTCTACCGCCCATATTACAAGCCCAAACAAAATTAAGGCACTGTACAATGGTAAAACTGTTTTGTAATTCAACCAATTCATGTGAATTTGTGTATTAAAAAAATTCAATAAAATTAAAAAAAATTCCTACCTACCGACCCTATTTTATTTCAGCATGTAACAGTAAACAAAGTTATTTTTTTGTTTGGCCTTATTACGGTGATACGGATTTATCTTATTTTACGGCGAGGGCATCATGATGTGAGGTGAACACATCTTACCTTTATGTCAGTGCTTTATTACGTGGTGTAAAAAGTGTATAACATAATGTGAACATATCTTTATATTATATCAATACTTTATTACATTATGTCAAAACTCCATTCCGTGATGTGGATGTATAGTTACCTTATGTCAACTCTTTCTTAAGTGATTTAAAACTATCTTTATATTGTGCTAACTCTTTATCATGTTGATTCATTACCTGATGTTAAAATACATTTACATTATCACAAAGCTGTATTCCTAGTATATAATGAATGTTGACGACCGTGTGTTAATGACTGGTAAGAAGGGGGGGGGGGGGGGTCCTGATTGATTAGGACAAATTACAGGCACATAATATCAACCCCCCTCTTTTCCCAGACATAACTTTACTATAGAAAATGTAATGTTCATTGAAACTGTACAGCCCCCACCCCCACTTCTTGTTGAAGTATAGTCCACTAAGGGTAATGTAATATATCTGGGAAAAAATGGGACTGATTGAAGTTGGAATTTTCGGGCTTGGACTTTTTTTTTCTTTTCAAGTTTTTTGGGTAAATGATTTTTTTTTCTGGCTGACCTCCCTTTTCAAAAAAAGATTGTACGTCACTGGAGTTAGTAATTTTTTTTTAATCATTCCAGGGCCAGAATTCTATTACAAAAATCTACCAGTCGCTCATCTAAATCAATTGAACATGCCTTAGTAAGCATGCATGGGCACATATCAGTGGCAGATATGGGAATCTTGAACAAAGAAGGGGGGCGGTATATGGTTGGAGACCAGGACGGAAAGCGGAGAAGCTCTCAGGCTTTATAGTTTTATAGAAACAAGTTTTCAACTTAATTCAGCTAAACTTAATGTGAAACTAATGCAATGTCCTACAAAGTTTAAGACTTTTATTTAAAAAAAAAAAAGGTTCAAAATAAAAAGAAAAAAAAATGATTGCTGCACGACTCATAATATTTGATTTATTTAATTATCAGATACAAGTAAACACCATTGAATTTCGACGTGATTTTAATTCACAGTCGCAGTGTAAAGGCTTTGCATGTTTCAAGATTGTTAGTCATTTGTCGCTTAAAGTTTTCATTTAAAGATGTCATTCCGAAATCGCTGAGAATCTCTTCTACGACAGTTTTCTCTCCCGCCATTTTTAGTGCTTGCGGAACGCGGAAAATACGTTATGCTCATATAAAGGCCGAGGATACCCGTGTTCGCATAACGTAATAGTGAATCGACATAATGTAGAAGAGTGCGCACAGTATGGTATGAGCTTTTCACATCAGTTAATAAAAACTAAGATTGTCATGAAAAGTAAACATAACGAAATGCAAGTTGACGAAATAATATTGTAGTATTTGTAAATGTCATGAAGAGTTGACATAATGTAAAGGTAAGTTAACATGATGCAATAGTAGCGTGGGTTAATGTTATAAAGAGTTGACATAATGTAATGGACGGTTGACACAATGCAATAGTAGTGTGGGTTAATGTCATAAAGAGTTGACATAATGTATTGGAAGGTTGACACAATGCAATAGTAGTGTTCTGCTATAAGGCAGTGACGGCGTTCCATACATTTGTCACACATTTATTCGTAGTGCTCACTGTCACTCTTATCACATTATCAGCACCGTAATGGCGGCCGACGACAACGCCGCCGTGTAACAAATTTCGATAGAACATCGACAGTGTCACATGACTTGCCTACGTCAGAATGAGTTACGTCAAAAAACGTAATATGTTTTACGGTGTGACCGTTGAGGCGAGCGCAGCTGTACCATCAAAACACTTAAAAAATTGATCAGCCACTTCAAACATCAAGTTGCACGAGACATCTCGTCTAGCTGTGACGTCACACGACGTCATGGAGCTCGTCGGAGCCTACGGAAACGGCCGAGCGTCTGGTTTAAACTATAGACCTAGCACAATTTTGGTCGAAAAACATTGCAGAGTTATTTTTTGTTTCTTTGAAAGATTTCTACAAACTGAAAGCTTTTTATGCTTTAAGTTATTGTTTATTTATTTATCTATTTCACGGAAGCAACCGACATGACCTAATTAGCATATCGTCAAAATTCGTAAGTTTCCGGTGACGTCATATGTATCATTTCCGAAGGGCAAGGTGAAGGCCAGTGTTGTGGCATGGGGGTAATTTTTGAATAAGGCAAGGCAAAATCATTTCGTTAAGTTCTCGGTAAGAAACAATGTTCCTTTATTTTTTTTTTACTATTTTTGATTTATTCGCGCAAAGGACATTGGGTAGTGCAGGAATTCTGGGAATGTTGCACAGAGAAATTTGCCTGACGTATGTACAGATTTCATTCCGAATTTCCTCTGTTCTTACACGTTAGTCTATTGAGCTCGCTTCGCGAGCGTCGCTTCGCGACGCTCACTGCGCTCGCTATTAATATTACTCCGCTTGACGTTACTTTTAAAATATGCTTCATTTGAGGTCTTTTTCTGGAGGAAAAATTGTCTTATTGTCTACGCTGAAATTAAATTATAAGGAATGAAGCAGTTTATAAAGCATAAACTGCCCCCAGTTATATGTTATATCGTTTAAAAAAAGTTGAAATAAGCTTCATTCCTTTAATATTATACGAACTGTTATGTAAAGAACATGTGATATATCGCTGCATAATATCACACATTTACATCTATGCGAATGCACATATGAATGTGATAGTTCTAAAAAAATAATCTTCTATTCTTTTGGGGTACACGTATTTACTATTTACAAGGCTGTTTCGAATACCCTTAACTACCTTCTTTCTTTTAATGTAGTGTTAAATGAAATTTTCTCTTAAATGATTTCAAATTTAAACTTGTTCATTTTTTCTTGTATACGATTTATATCCTTTATATGATTTATGTTCTCCTCAGTTTTTTCATTAGAATCATTTCAATAGTTTTTGTTCCTGACTGAGAGATGAACATTCTTCAATTTAAGTGCTTACATAGGCTTGTGTACTAAATTATAAATTGAATATCCTCTGGTGCAATTACACCAAGATGTCAGTTCGAATTAACGTGAACACAGGCAATAATGTACCTATAACAAAGACAAAATGTCCACTGATAAGCTGTACTGGTCAGATTGAGAGTTGTTGCGGCCTTATGCTTTTTCCAAAATGGAATCCACTTCAGTATTTGCATTTTTTGAACGCACAATTAAATGAATGAATAGATACTGTGAGTCGTTTCAATTCCACGGTGTTATAATTTCACAATTTCTCAAAAAGTACCAATCGCGATAGTTTTAATTTCACGCAAGAAATAAATTTAAATTTTGTATAGATATTTAAATGTTTTAAAAACTCATTATAACATTCACGAACGGTTTAATTTCGCGGAAAAATTGATAAATCGCGAACATAGTGAAATTAAAACCATCATGATTATTGGCCAATCTACAATTTATTTTTTTGCAAAATTACGTGAGGTGAAAAAAAAACAAACAAGTGAATGCTTAAATAAACTCATTTTTCATGCTGAAGTTATCTCGATAACTGATATCTCTTATATATTTATATATCTTTTTTGTAAAATTGAAACACACCATTTTACCCTAACAAAAAAATACTATAGTTAACTATAGTTAACTATAGTTTACTATAGTTAACTATAGTTATAACTCTGATACTTTGAAAACTTTGATTTACTATAGTGATAACTTTGACACTTTGAAAAACTTTGACGAAAAGTTTGACACTTTGAAAAACTTTGACGAAAACTTTGACACTTTGAAAAACTTTGCGAAAACTTTGACACTTTGAAAAACTTTGACGATAACTTTGACACTTTGAAAAACTTTGGCAAAAACTTTGACACTTTAAAAAACTTTATCGAAAACTTTGATACTTAGAAAAACTTTATTAAAAACTTTGATACTTCGAAAAACTTTATCAAAAATTTTGATACTTTGAAAAAATTTATCGAAAACTTTGACACTTTGAAAAACTTTGGCGAAAACTTGGATACTTTAGCACTTTGAAAAAGTTTACCGAAAACTTTGATACTTCAAAAAACTTTATCGAAAATTTTGACACTTTGAAAAACTTAATCAAAAACTTTGATACTTTCAAAAACTTTATCGAAAACTTTGATACTTAGAAAAACTTTATCAAAAACTTTGACACTTTGAAAAACTTAATCAAAAACTTTGATACTTTCAAAAACTTTATCAAAAACTTTGATACTTAGAAAAACTTTATCGAAAACTTTGTCACTTTATAAAACTTTATCATAAACTTGGATACTTTAGCACTTTGCAAAAGGTTATAGAAAACTTTGATACTTTGAAAAACTTTATCGAAAACTTTGCTACTTCAAAAAACTTTATCGATAACTTTGATACTTCGAAAAACTTTATCAAAAACTTTGACACTTTGAAAAACTTTATCGAAAACTTGGATACTTTTACACTTCGAAAAACTTTATCGAAAACTTTGACACTTTGAAAAACTTTGGCGAAAACTTTGACACTTTGAAAAACTTTGACACTTTGAAAAACTTTGGCGAAAACTTTGACACTTTGAAAAACTTTGGCGAAAACTTTGACACTTTGAAAAACTTTGGCGAAAACTTTGACACTTTGAAAAACTTTGGCGAAAACTTTGACACTTTGAAAAACTTTGATGAAAACTTTGACACTTTGATTTACTATAGTTAACTATAGTAAACGTTAACTATAGTATTTTTTTATTAGGGTAACTAAAGAAAAATAAGAAGAGAAACTTAATAATGATAATTCTTTGAGTACTACCTCAGTTTGATTGGCCGGTCTGGTATTTTATGAAATCCTTTAACTTTCAATTGATATTTCTCATATTAATTCGTGTTTTAAATAATTTACCACAGTTTATATAGAAATAACTTCTTACCTCTTCATCAAAGAATTGTAAAGTAAGAGAAATATCCTAAAAAGAGCACGATTTTTACAAAGTAAATAATTTGATAAAAAAAGCAACTGATGATATAATTATTCAGAAATTGAAACACTCACGCACAGGTGTTTTTTTGCATTAATATCTAAATGCAAAACATAATGTAAAAGAACACATTTCTACGTAATTGATCCACGTTTTAAATGAGGAATTTATGTTTTATGTCATGATAAGGGGATTAAGTAACAAAAGAATGTATGTAAAAAAAACTTATGTCGGAAAATGCAAAAAGAAACCTTTGTTCCTCTCCTATTAACTTCAGGTGCAGAAACATTAACATCATAATAAAGAGCCTAGTCATACTTTGGGCAACCAAAGTACTGATCTCAGGTTTCCCCAATAGGTTTCAGGTTGCCCTGTCAAAATGTCCACAATAATAAAAATGTATTAATGTAGTTCTCTCAAAAAACTTACATCATTTTCATATGAGGCATCCGGTAAATTTTTACTATCCGCGCACATATTACGCTCTACTTTGTTATGTATTGACAGCTTCATACAGCTCTTCAAAATATATTAAGTACTAACGTGCATTATTAGGATGCATAGACATTTTACAATTATTGACTGAGTTCGAGGCCAACATGCGTTTTCTCGTACCCAAAAACCAAACTGTCTGCCTGCATGAGGCCGTTATGGTCGACAAAACGCATTTTCCCCGATAATATACATGTAGTCAATAAATGTTTTGTTACACCTTTCATTTTATTTTTTTTTTCGTCATTTTGAACACCAACGAATGTGTTTTAGCCCCGCCCATTCTTTGAAGTAAGCGGTCCAACATCTCATCGATCGGTCCAACATCTCATTCAGCGGTCAAACGTCGGTTTTTTAATGCCCGCTCATCAAAACATTAGAAATGTTAGACTTTATTTTGGTACAGATTTGGATAGGAACAATTTTTTTAAAGGTATAACAATTAGATACATATATATCGAAGACGTATTGTCAGTTAACAATGATTATTTCATAAGTCGACACGATGTATCCAGGTGGGCTTGAAATGAATACCACCCAGTCTTATACATTTGTTTTATATTAGGATATTTTACAAGAAAAAGAAGTCAATGGTAATCTAACAACAAAGATTAACGATAAACTTGATGGTTATGACTTAATTTTTTAATCGTCAACTTCCCCTATTTATGTGGTAATATACCTTCAGAACCTACATATGGGGCTTAAAGCTCTCAGTTCAGTTGACTTGATATGCAAGAACATGCTCTACGTATGAAAAACTTCTTGAATATAGTTCTTTATCTCCAACAAAGTAAGTTATTGATAAACAAGATGATGAAACAAGAATATCAACAGTTTCATTTAAAGTCATCATTTCTTTAGTTTTATGATGCATGCAATTGACACAGTGGCAAAAGTCTCATCAAAAGTAAAAGTTTTTAAAAAAAGCAATGTTTTTAATACTAGATAAATAACAGTTTCAAATGACACAACGATTTTTTTCACTCCATATATATTCTGATAGAATATCGGCATTGTCACATGACAAAGATACATGATATCAGCACGTTAGTTAGTTTCGCATAGGCGTCGGAACCGGGTGAGGATGGGTAATAGCCCCCCCCCTTGTTTTGCATAGATAGACTTCATAAAGGCATTGGACATTGGGGCGTACTTTTTGCCACTTTCAAATCGCACAGGTTGCAGTGTATTCAAAGAAAAATGGGTGTAGGGTTAAAAATGGTACCGAAAGAAGCTTGATAAAACGTTTTACTTTGATTTTATAACGTTTTTATCATTTATTAATAATTTTTTTTTGATTAGAAATTTTTAAAAAATAATTAGTTTACGTGTCGCCAATTTATTTTCAACAGCCTTCAGTCTTTCAAGTTTCCTTTCTTGAGATAGAGAGCAGGGTTCTCCATGGGCGGGTTAATTAACGTAGCGGTCCTATGTCTTTGCCATCGTCCTTGCCATCGTCTTTTAGTAGAGAACCAACCATGCCATAGGAAAGTTGTGTATTGTCACTTTTCCTATTTAAACTGTTTTTCCCCTTGTTCTACATAATTTTGAATTTTTAATTCATCTGAAATGTAGGAGGTTCAACGATTTCTTCTTTCAAGTTTATTTGATTCTCCTCTGAAAGGCGAGAAAACGCTGCATCTGGTTGGGGAAAAACTGTGGCATTAAGGGCCTCGGTCGAACTTTCGTCTCTGACGTCATTAATCCCTCCCGTCACAAGACCAAGGGCCGACAATGACGTCTGGTCAGGGGAACTGTCGTGTTTGAAAACCACTGAACCAGAATCGCCCTCTGCAGAGAAGGTATGATCACCTGGGTCTAAAAAGGAGACTAGGAATGAAACGGGGAACATTTCCTGTTCATTTCTCAACAGCTTATAATAAAACACTGAGCTCAATATCCGACCACGTGGATGGTTTTGAAATGTTATGGGTTTCTCTGGCAGCCTCCGATGAGCAATATCTTTTTTAAAACAAGAAAACAATCTTTGGCGTGCCAAGGGGTTGCAATCCTTAACATGTCGCACTATTTAACGACCCGTCCGAAGGACTTTGAATTCTGAGAATTTTTTTTTGAAATTTTAAAGCAGGACCCTGGGTCGTGACGTCAGCGGAAAAGACGTTATAAAGGTCACAAATTCCCAATCGTATCTGACATAAATTGTTAAAGCATGTGTATTTTACTTAGGAAAGTCGAGGAAGTATTTTTTCAGGCTTTATATTTACTTCTTGATCTTTGCATTTGTGCAATCTGAGAAAAGCAATCCAATTTCTTCTTTCTGATGATGGTAGTCGCCGGCGTAGTGCATTGGTAAGAGTGTCTGCTCTAGAGTTGCGAAGTAAAAAATTGATTCTTAATTTCGTCGCGGGTTCGAATCCCATTGTGGGACGAGGAGACAGGTCCTTCGAATAATAGTATGTCCTGTGTCACAATAGGTGCTGGATCGAAAAAGAAACATCACTGCTCAATGGCCGTAGATACTGAGTATAGGACAAAATTTGCAAAAAAGGAATTTGATAGGCTGCAAAATCAGTATGAACTTGTCCCAGTTGATAAAGATGGTAATTCACTGTCTTTGTAAAAAAATAAAATTTATAAAATTTTCTTGTTTCAAATATGTCATTTTTCTAAGTCTATGGAAGAAAAATGGCAATAAACTACATCATATAATAACTTTTACAGGAAACAAATGTTAAAACAGCAAAAATTAAAACTGACATTTTTTTAAATTCAATGTTATTTTCCAATAAATATATATTGGAATAGAGTAAATATACCTTTCTCTGCTTAAATCTTGTGTAGTTTTGTCACAGAAAAAGAAAAGATAGTTCTAAGCGGAGAGGAATTAATATTTTTGGGATGCAATTCGTCCATGTATACTTGTAAGAAATACTAAATTTGTACTCCAATCGTAATTTCGATGGTCCAGAATTAACAGTCAGGAATAAAAAAAAAGCATATGACTGCAAGTACCTTTGATTTGATCAGTTCTCACGTCTTCACAACTTTTTCTTTGAGGGGCTATTTTATTCTTCCTTAAATCTCCCAGGGAATTCATTGTTTATGTAGATACGTTAGATCAAATCAGCCTTTATTACATTCATTAGAAACATGCTTAAGTTGATGAATATCATTCATGTATAAATTAGAGAGAAATATATGTATTTTATTTTGCATTGTGTCCGAAATTCCACGATTTCAAAATTTAAGGATAGAAAAAACAGCCGGACATCTAAACAATCTATGGTTGGATCTAGGGTAATGATGGGGTTAGGGTTTAGAATCTCTCTGTAAATCATTTTATCGTTACTTACATGGTGAAGTAACGATAAAATGCCTCGTAACCCTTCAAAACAATAACTGGTTGGAAGGGTAATACATAAAGGCAAGGAAAGCGACCCCCTAGTCCTTCCCACGAAAGAAGTTTTTTTTTCTTTAAGTCGGACGGACGGACGGACGGACAGCTAAACAGACGGACGGACAAACCCAAATTTATATATTTGGGATAGGCCTACGATTTTTCGGTTTTATTGGCTTTTTAGAGATTTTTTTCTCAAGCTTTGCGTGGGTAAAATAAACCCCAGGGAAAAACTTCTCGATCGGCACCTGTTAAAATCTTCATACAGAAATGGAATAAGTAAAAAAAAAAAAAATAGATATATTGCTTTACTACTTAATATTTCTTAACTATCGATAAAATAAGTCTTGGTCATTCTTTTATCAACATCCAATTTACGTTGTGAAAAGTTTTTTTTGTACAATTCTGTTTACAAATTCCAGACATATAAAGACGAATTAAGTCTATTGTAAATTATAATTGATTTTTTGTTTTACGTAATTTGGTATTCCATAAGAGTTAATCTAAGACACAACATTATAAAATTATCACCTAGATGAACAAGACATGAAAAGATAGCAATTTTCATTTCATACACTTTCATCTGAACTTGAAGATATACGACAAGAGTTTTCAAATTCCAAGTCCAGCTGCTTCTTTTCAAAAAGGCGAGAGAGGGCTTTATTAAGTCGTAAGCAAACTGTGGAATTCCGGAGTTCTGTGAGACTTTCGTCTCGGACTTCATCTATCCCTCCAGTAACTAAACCCAAAGCATGAACAGACCTCTGGTCAGGGGATCTCTCGTGTTGGAAACCAACTGATCCACTGTCCCCTTTTAAAGAAAAAGGGTCCTCATCGGAGTTTAAACTGGAGACTAGGAACACTTCACTTCTATTCTCAAACAGTTCATGATAGAACTCTGAGCTGATGATTCGACCATCAGAAAGATTAGTTGTCGCCCCTTTTTTATGTACGACAGCATTTGTCGGTAGGGGTCCTTCGTAAATATTTACATTGCATGGTTTCTCCATTCCATTCAGAAAGGTCGTATCACAGTTTCTACGTTTGTCTTTATCTATTTGAAAACGGCAAAATCGTGGAAAGGTTCTGGATCTGAATAAATGCATTCACCAATTTGGGCAAGTTGCATAGATTTTCCAGACGGAACGTATACAAATTCTTTCTCCCTAGGTAATGCATGATGGCACGTCAATCCATACAACTCGTCTTGGCCAAGATTGTCTTTCAGAAGAGCCCCAGCTGTTGCATAGGACGATTTTGAATTTTCGCCATTTTTATCTAAATAAACCTTTTCTCCTTGTTTCACGTGATTGTATATTTTCACTTCACCGGACACGATGTGAAGTGACATAGTGTTTAAAAATTCAGGTTCAAGTTTGTATAGTTCAGATTTTAGATTTTCAATGTTTGCTTTGTTTCTTAACAATATCCTGAACTCTGATGTTTCCCAGATACCAAAGCCTTGTACGTCTGGTCTCCTTTAAAGACAAAAATAAAAAAAAATACAATTGAAATCTTTTTATAATTATAAACTATTCTAAATTAAAGCATGACGTAGTAAAATCCATCAAACTATTTTTAATCTTTGAAGTTTTTCCACAGAGTAGTATAAGTATGGAATAACAAATATCAAACATACTCAAATAGGATATGTGTCACAAGTGACATTGTGTCAATGTTTTATATTAGCTTATTGTACAGGTATTGGTAAGAGTTATCGTTTATTTCATTTACGCACTATTGGTCACTGAGTTGTACTTGTTGCTATTTTTATCAACGTATACTCGTCGAACCCGTTTGAGTAGTTTGGTCAGTTATTTATACTGGGTGTTGGCTAGTGTTTGTCAGAAGAGGTCTGGAAGCCGTGAGTTATACTTTACCCATGCTTAGTGATCTTGGGTGTGCCTTTTATATAACCCATGCTGTGTGAACTTGGGTGTGTTCTAGCTGTTTCCCCTGCTGTGTGATCTTGGGATTCAGGGATGTTTTGTAGCGGCGTTGAGAGCAAGACCTGGGGGCCGACAGTATAATTTTAATGTGTAAAATGCCACAGCTCAGTAAGTTTTTATACTTTACAATATTTTTGTTATTAGCTTTAAAGAGCAGTATTCGATGTAAAACGGTTAGCAATATAGCGAGAATGTATATATTTACGCTCTAATTCATTTACTTGTTAAACGGCAAAAATACATGTTTTCTTTTGTAATTTGTTTGTAAAATCTAGTATTTTGAACAGATAAGTGTTTTGAACATTTTATTAGAAAACCCTATGAAAATTGTAGGTGACCAGAATTGTATATAATCTTTATTCGGACGGGAGGATTTGTTACGTAGTAAGGCTACTTAGGATATGGTGGACCGGACGGGACACTATGGTGGACAACATGGACAATATGGTGGACCATGGACGTGGTGTGGAGTGTGAATTTGTCCAGTGATAACCATGATTGAATTTTTGGCCGGTTTCATGTTTATTGTACATATGTAGATAAATTTATTGTTAATTTTTATAAATCTTGTTGTTTCTTGGTACACAGGAGGTCTTCCAAAATATTATTTATTTTGGTTAGTAAATTCTATAAAGAATCCATCACAACTTGAGGTCAGTTGTGACAATATGGAATAACATATATCAAACATACTCAAATAGGAAGTTTTTAATCGTTTCTGGGATCTGCGTTTCATTTCCCGTCGGTGACATTTGTGATAAAACTGATTTGCATTCATTCAGAATTTTTGGTATTACTTCACTTGTTCCTTCGTAAACATTCAATTCTTCAATAAACCCTTCAATGCATTTCTTCAAAGGAGTTTCTAGGAAAGAGGTTAGATCTTCTCTAACGCATTTCTATTTTCTTGAGAGGATCGAGTATTTTGATTGAAATTTGTCCCCAGATAGAGATGGTCTTCCAGCTTTATAGAGGACTATATAAGCCTTTGTCCATACAGCTGGTCGTATGGAATTGAGAAGCTAATCAAAAAGAAGGAAATTTTATTTGCTGTTTTAAAGATTGATAAACTATTTAGTTACTAGTAATACAATTCTCTCAAAAGCTTTCAAAGTAATTGCATTATGAATACCTCTTCTATTCTTTCTAAGGGTTCATTCTCTCTTTGAAAATATACTAAAAGGAAAAAGAAACGCATAATAAACTTTTGAATAAGATTAAAACTTTTATTTCCAATATGTTTTCCAGTATTGTTATCAAACAATTTAATCCAACTTTAAACGACAAGTAACCGAAATCTTGTGTGACTTTGACTGATAATTCCTAAGTTATTGAAATTGATAAGTCGATACCCCCCAAAAACAAAATAAAAATTCTCATCATCTCCCTTGCGCATCAGTAACAGCCTTGATTTTCTTGTGCATTGAGTTCACCAGAGGATTTATCTTTCTCATAGAATTATCATTCAAGCCTTCCGACGATAGTCTTAATGGTTGAGAGTAGCTGTGTTATTCCAAAGCCAACAAATCCTCCCGCCCAATGAATCCCACGAATTTTAAATTTAGGATAGAATTTACAGAATCTAGCTGATTTGGTACACGTGAGGTTTTGTAAGGAAGTCTCGACAAACACTGTCTACATTTTCTCAGCGCGAACATGCTAAAAACATTACGCATACGGCGCGTACGTGCGAGTGTGAGAGTAAAATCGACGTAAAGTTGCCAAGCTTGCGTACCAAATTAGAGCAGAGAGTTTCTGTCAGTATTAGGGTGAAAATATGAGTCTGGCTGTCTGCTGTAAAAATATCGGTGTCAGTGATAATGACTTGACAAAAAACCGAGGTAGCATGATGAAAAGCCCTATCTTGTTGTGACGTTGTTACGCACCAACGTCACTGTCATGGTTGGTTGGAAAACTTTTAAGTTACTCTCTGACAACCGAAAAAACCTTTTTGGTTGAAAATTTAAAAACAAACTGCACAGCAATATGTTGTTGCCTTTTTATTCACTTATGGAACTCAATTACTAGACCCTATGTAACTTCTGTCAGCCATACCATGATTGCAAGAAATTTATACTGAGTGCAAATACCGGAAAACGATGTCTGTAACTCAAATGCATCAATTGGCACTACAAAATGGGATCACAAAAATGTCATCATCAACATGTACGTGTATTTGGCTTTTTATCACTCCCCATACGTGACGCCATACTTTTCATGGTTGAGTAATTTTGACCAGCGATTTTAGTGCACAGTAACCAAATTACACATCTGACCAATTTTCATAATTTTCGGCCACATAGTTAAATATTTTTCGCTATAATGCTATTATGCGTTTCTTTTTCCTTTCAGTATAGATAAACACAGAAACAGGCCATCGTTGTTCACCCTTCAAAGAGGAAGTTTCTTGCTCTTCTAAAGAAAAAATAATTTCAAAAAATACTACCATGTCAATGTACCCATATCAGAGAGAGAGAGAGAGAGAGAGAGAGAGAGAGAGAGAGAGAGAGAGAGAGAGAGAGAGAGAGAGAGAAAAAATAGAGATAGAGAGAGAGAGATCCCTACCACTGGAGGAAGAAATTAGCTTCTCAGTTTCTTTAGTAGTATCCCCGGCTAGGTAAAGCTGGACTTTTTGGACACATAATGGTGCAATGATCTGAGACGATGATCTGAAATTTCTCATCTTTGTTGCAATCTTAGAGACCAACTGATGGTGGTAAAAAAGACGTGGAAAATTGCTGATTGAATACCACTTTTCAGTGTATGGGGATCGATATCCCTCTTAAATTTTACGATCAAAAGTTAACATTCTACATGCAAAACAGCGAATTTATACATGTACAATATTTAAGGAAGATAAAAAAAAACCTGTTAAGATAAATTTTGCTTCTTACCAGATTTAGATCTCCGATGTATGTTTCTTTCCACGGATATATTAATGCATTTCTCAAAGGCATCTGACTGTCTTTTTCCTATCTGCGTCTGCATATGAAAACGACATCATTCAGAATGTAGAACTTTGAACTAGGTCTTTTAAAGTGATATATATAATAAAAAAAATGTAATATGACTAATGCAGTAATTGTAACCAAGATCGATTTTTCTATTTTAAGAGTAGGAAATAACAGAATTTGAAACCTCTTATGAAACAAAAATAGCCCCGACTTGAACTGTTGGATACTAACATGTGGTCTGGTTCCTGGAGTGACGCTCGTACTCGTAACAAGGGGAAAGCGATGTGTGAGAGAAGAGGTCATTCTATCCAGAAAAAAATAAATTGAAAAAGGTTTTAAAATGAGTAACCCAGAATTAATTTGACAAAAAAAAGATGTGTTTGTGAAACAATGATGCGTCTGCATATGAAAACGACATCATTCAGAATGTAGAACTTTGAACTAGGTCTTTTAAAGTGATATATGTAATAAAAAAAATGTAATATGACTAATGCAGTAATTGAAACCAAGATCGATTTTTCTATTTTAAGAGTAGGAAATAACAGAATTTGATACCTCTTATGAAACAAAAATAGCCCCGACTTGAACTGTTGGATACTAACATGTTATCTGGTTCCTGGAGAAACGCTCGTACTCGTAACAAGGAGAAAGCGATGTGTGAGAGAAGAGGTCATTCTATCCAGAAAAAAATAAATTGAAAAAGGTTTTAAAATGAGTAACCCAGAATTAATTTGACAAAAAAAAGATGTGTTTGTGAAACAATGATGCCCCCGTATGGCAACAAAGCAAAGATTAGACTTTCCTTAAATGCAGATTTAATTAATTGGTACCAAAAGGAGGGTATTTTCACTGGAAAAAATTGTGAAATTTGAAAGTAGATCAATGTTAAAGATTTTTCAATACGTACAAAAATCTCAAAGATGAAGGTCAAAAGGTCAAGGTAATTTGTATCCAATGAAAGGTCTTTCCACAGAGAATACTTATGTAGAGTATGGAAGCCCAAGCCCTTACCATTCAGAAGACTCAAGTTATGACCAAGGTTAATTTCTTTTAAAAGTAGGTTAAACTCCAAGGTCAAGGTCAAAGTGCCAAAGTTCTTGTTACCAAATAAAAGGTCTTGGCACAAGGCTTAAAAAGGTAAAATATAAAAGCAATAGCCCTAACCCTTTAAAAGTTATGGTCAAAGTTTGCTTTGTTAAATGAAGTCAAACTCAAAGGTCGAGGTCAAAGGGTCAAAGTGCTTGGTATCCAATGAAAGGACTTTTCACAAGGATTACATATATGAAGTTTGAAAGCCCTATTCCTTACCGTTCAAAAGTTATGGCCAAGGTTAAAGTTTTGTTTTACAGGTACAGAAATCTACAAAGTCAAGATCAAAGGGTCAAGGTTGTTGGTATCTAATGAAGGGTCTTTCAACAAATAATACATATGTGAAATAAAACTTTCCTGGTGTCTACTGTTCAAAAGATATGGCCAAAGTAAAAGTTAAAATTTTCATGTAAAAGTGAGTCAATCTCCAAGGTCAAGGTTAAATTTGGTTGTACCCAAAGAAAGGCCTTGTCACAAAAAATATACATGTGAAATATGAAAGTCATGGCTCCAATAAATCAAAAGTTATGGGCAAGGTTTAAGTTTTTGCGGACAAACAGACAGACAGACGGACGGACACGACAAAAACTATATACCCCGAAACTTTGTTTACGGGGCCATAAAAAATAAATTTTCAACTCCAAAAAATACAAGAAAATATTTTAGATTTATTTAATATATATATCTAGAAACATACGAGTATAGATACAGTCAAACCTGTATTAAGCAGTCACCTACGGGATCCATCCAAAGTGACCTTTATAGAGAGGTGACCTTTGGATAGAGGTTCATCTTTTTTAAGGAATTTATATACACATATGTCTTTGTTTATATATTATGTATTTTACTACAAAATACAGAAAGTTAGATACTGGACATTATTGATCTCACTTAAATTATTTTTATTTTATTCAATAGATGCATTACTTCTATGGATGACTTCAAACTAAATTTAATGAATGCAAGAGAATTAATAAAATATCTGTATATTGAATCTTACACTTACATGGTGTTGCATTATCCCCCATCAAAACAACAACTTCTTTCTTGTGTAAGGAATGAATAAAATCAGTCAAAAATTATTTAATCTACACTTGATTCATAAAATTAACCTCTGTACATGTTTTTTTTAAAATACATGTACCTGATTTTTTGTATAATAAACTGTCAGACGTACTCTCAGTTGATCAACAGGTGTACAGGTGTCCTGAGCAATAAAGCGTTACTAATCCCTAACGGTCGTTTCCTTTGTGAAATTCACAACATACCCAAGACACAATGTGTGTATAAACCGTAATTATGGCTTCAACAAATGATGCAAGTTTCCTAGGTGTGAAAATTAAAATGCCTATCAAGCGTTCGTAATACATTAATTTACAACTCTCAGAGCATGCAGAGTGGCGCGCGATATCGACACGTACTGTACGTAAATGGTAAACAAAAATATCATATTTAATAATAGATGAAATAAATAGGTTATAACGTTGTTCTTTTTGAAAATTTGATTAAAAATCCAGAAGATATAAGACATTGATAATCAGTTATCCATAATAATACTATTCGTTTTTTCCCGTTAACTTTTTTCGTCATAGGACTTGTTAGAGTTTTGTAAAATCAGCTGACTCCAGATCAGATCACGTGATCGGACAAAATGGCCGCTAAAAACAGGGAGAAGTGGCGATTTCGTTTGAAATTTGATGACCGCTGACCGCGTTACGCAGGTGACCGCTCAACAGACTTACTTTATATAGGAAATTTCGTTGGGAGGAAATAAAATGACCGCATAGGACAAGTGACCGTTGAATAGAGATGACCGCTATGACAAGTTTGACTGTACTGTTTTATTTTGATATTTATTCTTTTTTTCCTGTTAATATGGGGAAAAAATATATACATATACTACATGAGTGTAAAGGAAGAGTGAAAAATGAAAAATAAATCCTTTACCATGATTCATGAGTAAAATAAATTCAAGCTTCACTAAAAAAAAACATTGAACTTTCTTTTTACATTATTGCAGTCTTGTCGTAACTCCTTGTCATAAATAGAACACTGACAGACCTATAAGTATGGCACGCCAAATTCACAAAAAAAATGTGCGAATCATAGTTTTACAGTCGATAAACTAGGTTTATCGGTTGTAAACTATAGTTTACGGACTGTTAACTATAGTTAACAACGTTAATCTATATTTTACATCTGTAAACTACAGTTAACGCTATAATCTATGTTTTACAACCGTAAACTATACTTAACACCCAAAACAATCATTTGCGATTGCATAACATAGATTATCTGATAAATACAGTTTCACGATTTGTAATCTATAATTTACAAACCGTTAAATATAGTTAACGATCTGATGAATATAGTTTCACGATTTGTGAAACTATGATTTACAATTCTTAACTATAGTTTACGATTGTAAACTATAGTTTACAAACGTGAATCTATGTTTATCAACAAAATCTATTGTTAACGCTTTATTCAGACAGATAAACTTAGATAAGCATTCGTAAACTATAGTTAACAACCGTTAAATATAGTTTAAATTTACAGATGAAAACTATACTTAACGAATCCTTAACTATACTTAACGAATTGTTAACTATAGTTTACGGTTTGTAAACTATAATTTACAGTCGATAAACCTAGTTTATCAATTTTGAAACTAGGTTTATCTCATTTTTGTGAATTTGGATTGCCATATATAGGGTTACATTTCGGTAGATTGTACAAAATGCATTCATATTCAAAAAATTAAAAGGAAAGGTGTAGTCAATAAACGTATAATATAACCATCGACAGAGTTCGTAATTGTATATAATCACCTCAGCACCACAAATATTATAGGGTTATTGAACTTATATCGGTGAATATTGGCACGAGTTGGCTGTTCAAATGCACGAGCTTGCGAGTGCATTTTAACAGCTAACGAGTGCCAATATTCACCAATATAAGTTCAATAACTCCTTTATTATATAGCTAAAACATTTCCACATGATTTATAATAATTATTCCAAACAAAAAAACCCTCAAATTAATGATTTTTTAGTATCGGTATTCAAATTAACGTCTGTCCTGTTAGCGTTCAATATCGCATCATTTCCATGATCCTTCCGAGCGATATGATTTGCTGATTTAGGTTTTAATGGGTCTAAAACGTACTATATTTTAAAAAAATAATTTCATTTTTGTGTGAAAAATAAACACATCTTACCTAGATGCCACTTCCTTTCTTTAATTTAGCTCTGAGAATTTGAACAGACGACTTTTTTTGTTTACAACGGGGCGTTCGATATTGAACGCTCGTATTCGGAATGTTTCGGGCATACTCATCATATTTAACTGTTTAAGAAATAAACAACGTTATTCAGTGAACATGGCGTTATGAGCTAGCGCATCATGGAATATGCCAGCAGAGCAGTTGCTATTCATTATGCCATGTTCACTGAATAATCGTTGTTTATTACTTATATTTGCATTCTTTGATTTTTTTTTTTTGATTTTTGAAATCCTGACTTACATAAGGACGCGGCTTCTTGTCTTCAGTAATGAAAAACATACAGCTGTAAAATCAGTACTAGTACACCTGATCAATGATCCTTTTCTCTAATAAATCACAAACAATTTATAAAGTATTCCCCTCTCAAACAGTTATTTGGATACAAGCAGCACCGTCATCACATTCTCTTAATTTTTGTTTTGATGCAGTTGTGACGTCATCGATCAACGTTATTGAAACCCTCAAACAAAAATCAATAATTTAACACTATAATGAAAAATGAAGATGCTTTTATAATGATTATTATTCCAGAATACTTTTCTATGATTTTTTTTAGCTTTTCATATTTATTTTTAATAGCTGAAATCATTCTTGAAGTAGATATACTAGTTAAAGAAATTTCCTCTTTCTGAGTGTTATTACCCAAGTGTGAAGAGTTATCTTTCTTTGTACAAATATATATGATATGAAAAAATAAAAATATGGCAGTTATCTAAAATTTTAAAAAGTTTTATTATACAATTAAATACATTGACCAAAATTGAATTTTTAAAGATATAAATCAGCAATTTTAAATATTCTGAATTTCTTTTTTTTTTTTTTAAGAATATTATTAAAAACTTATTTTTATTCCTTTTATGAAACATTTCATATATATACTTCTCAGCACGTTATATAAGTGTCGTAGAATTTGTTCTACACGAATATAATTTAATTTTATTTGTATTCTCGCCTCTCATTGGTTGATTTCCAAAAAGGAACGCATAACATTTTGTATAATCTGGTTTGGTATGGGGACACACCCCCTTGACGACCAGTTTAATCATCATATCCATGCAATCCCCTCATTTCCAGTCCTCGGAATCCATGGAAAATTCCAGATTTAATAAATGTACCTTCAACTTTAAACAATGACTCGTTCTTACCTCATGTAAACAAACATCATGGCTGCAAGAACTATGTATCAGTTATTACCTCCCCTCGCTTCAAATCACTTCCGTTACTACGGTTGTATTATTGCGCGGTAAATTTGAACTTATAAAAAGCAACACAATTTTACATCAAAAGTTGTTTAATTATTTTAAAATTAAATTATAAGGAATGACTTTAATTCTTGGCCATATTATCGAGTATAATCTGGTTTGGGTCAGTTTACGCTTTTTTATAATCCGCTTCGCGGATTATAAGGCGTAAACTGACCCAAACCAGATTATACTCGATAATATGGCCAAGAATTAGAGTCATTCCTTAAGTGATAGAGCAATTGCACTCATAGCAGAAGCAGTTGCGTCTATGGTCCTATGAACGCAGTTGATGACTACATGTTCATAGTGGGAGAGAGCAATGGCTATGCAAAGTTAGCGTTCAATAAAACGTCAAGATATTGAACGCTAAAATTCTCTGGATTTTTGTCAGTATTTTATTAGAGACTATTTATTAGCTATATAATAAAACTAATTATTATAGTTTATTTATAGTCCCTATATAATCTATACAAGCGCAAACAGTTCATAACACGACATATTCACTGGATTCGAGGCCGTATTCACCGTAGGGTCAGTGCGCGTTCGACGGCTTTGTGACGTCAGAATGGTTGCAATGGCCGAAGCAAGCTATCTATCTGAGGCAGGAAAAAATGTTAGACAAACCTATCGCAGGATTATTTTTAAAAATTTGAACGTCTTACGCAAAACACATACATCATAAACTGTAATCGGGATATTGTTTTTTTTTTTTTAATTTTCACCGACAAAACTTCGTAAATGAAAATGGTGCTTTCGTGCTGCCTTCAGCGTTTTGTTTATTTAAATTCGACTTTATAATAAAACAATTATGGACCCTCTTGGCGTTGAATATGGTTTGTTATTCACCAAAAAATATCAATACTGACCTCGGCTCTGCCTTATTCAACACCATAATGCTACATGTATAATATCAAATAAATTTAAAATTCTAACCTTAAACAGATATGTTTCTTGTCATTCACAATTAATCATCTTTATAAAATGGTGTAGGTAAAATTTTTCTTCTTAAGTAAAGTCAGTAGAAAATACTAGAAACTCTTGTTGCTACAGCAACAAAAACGGTCTTCCGTTCTCCTCTATTTATCTGTATGAATGAACTTTTATCTATGTTAAAAAAGGCATATAATATTTAAAACGATACAGGAAAACAATCGACCGGAGGTGTAACTCACCAAGATTCTCGACATTACTTTAGACAATTATAGTCTTAATAACATTTATAAAAAACATTTTCAATTTTTTATCACTTCTTGTGACGACCGGAAATGACGTCAGACACATTTTACGCTTTATTTGTTTAGTGTCTTGATATGTTACAGTTTAAGAGATCTCGTAATGTTAACATCTCATTTTATAAAAAAAATAAATCATGTGACCGGAAGTAAATTTAAAAAAAAAAAGATATTTGAGATTACTCTAGACATTTCAGTCTGAATGACATGTTCTGAGATCATTTCAAATACTCTTTTTATAAAAGATATTTATGGTTTAGTATGATACGCAATTTATGCAAGTTTTCTTTCATAACCGGAAGTTGTCGATTTTGTTTCCAGTGGGACTGATATATTTCAAAACTACAAATAAGATGTTATAATGTATTACTAACTAAAGAAAGATTCCATAAAGAAATGTTGATATTTTTGATTTATTTGATCACTTCCTGTGGCATTGGAAGTGACGGCGGACGATGTTAACCCAAATGGATTTGCCTTCTCATCAAGATTTACAACTCCTATAAGTTTGGTTTCGTAATCTTTTACCGTTTACGAGATCTAGCTATGATAACTTCTCATATTAAGGACAAGAAATTACGCGACCGGAAATGCATTTTAAAAAGATATTATACGTTACTGTAGAAATTTGCAGTCTGAATAACATATCCAAAAAACATTACAAATACTTTATCTATAAAAAGTGTAAATGGGAGAGAAAAATACTCAAATTATGTAGTTTTTCTCTCATAATCGGAAAATGTCGTTTTTGTTTCCGGTATGACTAATATATTTTGAAAGGGTGTTGCTAAAATGCGGAACGGAAAACGGAACGGAAAGCGGAACGGAACGGAAAACAGAATATATTATTTTGGATTAAATCTCTTAAAATACACAAAATTTATCATAAATGATATATTTTGTACATATTCAATCCCCCACTATTAAATACAAGTTGATTTTGTCATGCTCAGTCTCTTTTTTTACGAAAATCGCTAACATATAGCAGTCACCTAGAATCGAATTTGAAATGGGGGGGGGAGGGGGATAAACGACCTTGAAAAGCATTTGACAAGCAAAAACACAAAAAGAAACAATTGTTTGATTCGGGAGGGGGGATAAGTTTCAATTCCAACATCTTTCAGTACTATTTTTTTACACTAACTTACTACATTTATTACATTCACAAAAAAGTATGAGGATGTCAACTTGAACGAACATTTCCGTAGTAAAAAGGTTATGACTGGGGGATCAAATATTTGATATCTAAATGAGCCATGAAAGAGAAATAGATTGTAAAAAAAATTATTAAGATAGGGCAAACCTTTACGGCAAGCTCGAATAAACATCTCTTATGCATACTGGTTGTTAAAATTTTATTCAAAATAGAGACATTTTCTATATATTTAAATTCTGGAAAGACAAAGTAGGAAAACTTTCATGTGGTAGAAATAATGCAGAATCTTTGCATTCAATGTTAAATTTTGTTTGCGGTACATACAGTGTATGTTTGGGGGGGGGGGGTGTACATGAATGACCCCGTAAAAAATGAGTTTGTTTTCCCTCTCATCGGAAAGGTCTGAGAAGTTGTAATAGGAATGCCCCCCTTTTTGTGTCAAAAATATACATAAGGTTTAATAAATCATTTTTTATGTGACTGTGGGCCCCTACACAGACCCGAAACTACCACTCCCCCTTTCATGATTTGCGAATTCAACACTGCGTGCATAATCTGAATATCATAAATAGTTATTTTTGTCTTTACAGACTTTGACATTGGAAACAAATTGAAAGAAGGGGGGGGGGGTCAGTATACATACAACAAATTTGACAAGCCAAAAAAGGGGGATATGTTCTTTGCCCAAACACGAAAATCCTATTTCGTGTGTGTGTGGGGGGGGGGGGGTTAGAATTTCTTTCAGTACCATTTTTCCACAGACGTTGTGTATGACTCATGAATATATAATAGTTTACAATAAATTTCTATCAGAAATGATTTTTACAACAAGAATATTGCTCTTTTATCTGATTTATATCGAATCTATGTTATTTGTTTGACAAAAATTTTCCGTTTTCCGTTCCGTTCCGCTTTCCGTTCCGTTTTCCTTTCCGCGTTTTAGCAACACCCATTTTTAAACTACAAATAAGATGCTATAAAGTGATGCAAAAAAAGTTTCTTCAAAGAAAAGTTAAAATTTTCGATTTTTTTTATCACTTCCTGTGACGACCGGAAGTGACGGTAGACGATCTTATAACAAATGGATTTGTCTACTTATCAAGATCTATTAGTGCTATAAGTTTGGTGTCTTAATCTTTTACTGTTTTTGAGATCTAGCTGTGATAACTTCTCACTTCGAGGACAGGAAATCACGCGACCGGAAGTGAATTTCATAAAGATATTTGACGTTACTGTAGACATTTGCAGTTTATATAACATATCCAAAAATCATTACAAATGCTTCATGTATAAAAAATATTTATGAGAAAGAAAAATACTGAAAATATGCAGTTTTTCTCTTATAACCGGAAGATGTCATTTTTGTTTCCGGTGGGACTGATATATTTCGAAACTACAAATAAGATGCTATAATGTGATGCTAAAAAAGATTTGTAAAAGAAAAGTTGAAATTTTTGATTTCTTTGATCACTTCCTGTGACGACCGGAAGTAACGGCAGACAATTTTATCCCCAGTGGTTCTGCGTTCTCATCAAGATCTAACAATCTTACAGGTTTTTTGTGTTAATCTCTTACCGTTTACGAGATCTAGCTATGATAACTTCTCAATTTGAGGACAGAAAATCACGCGACCGGAAGTGAATTTTAAAAAGATATTTTACGTTACTGTAGACATTTGCAGTCTAAATAACATATCCAAAAATCATTACAAATACTTTATTTATAAAAAATATTTATGGGAAAGAAAAATACTCAAATTATGTACTTTTTCTCTTATAACCGGAAGTTGCCGTTTTTGTTTCCGGTGGGACTGATATATTTCAACACTGCAAGTAAGATGCTATAATGTGATGCAAAAAAAGTTTCAAAAAAGAAAAGTTGAAATTTTCGATATTTATGAACACTTCCTGTGACGACCGGAAGTGACGGCAGACCATCTTAACCCAAACGGATTTGCCTACTTACCAAGATCTGTCATCCCTGTAAGTTTGGTGCCTTAATCTCTTACCGTTTTTGAGATCTCGCTCGGATTAAATATTTTTTTAAAAAGCGGAAATCGGACATCTCTGACGATGTGAATTTTGAAAAAATGAAAAAAACGTCTCGGGGTATTTTCATTCTCTATCATCCCTGAAAATTTCAGGAAAATCCGTCCAGCCATCTCTGAGAAATCCTGCCGACAAGATTTGGGGAAAAAAATAATAAGAAAACTAGAAACTCTTGTTGCTACAGCAACAAATAAGGTCTTCCGTTCTCCTCTATTAATCTGTATGCAGGATATTTTTTTTTCTGTTTTCAAGAAGACAGATATATAATAAAGAAATAATAGACAAAATGCAAAAAATAAAAAAACACTAGTAAACTAATTGTTCAGTCAACAATTATAGGCCTTTCCACCTTTTTAAACATTTCAATATCATTTGGGCTGAAAAATAGGGAAAAAGCAAGAAAAAAAAAAAAAAAAAAAAAACAGCACAATTCTCATTTCTCTACCAGGATTTTAGATCGGGCTCGCAGTTGGTATAATTTTACCCTAAACAGACTTCCTGGATTGTTTGTAGTCGACTCGGGGATAACCACGAATTCATTGATCACGCAAAGAGAGCACGATAAAAACATTGTAACACTCTCCTTTGTGCACATATGAGCTTGAATTAGATTGTTTTCAAGTTAAGACGTAAGGGGTAGGGTTTTATTAAAATTATGATTTACCTATTAATATGAATAACATGCATTTGATCTGCGCATCAAGACGGAAGCGTAAGTGAAAACGTTGTGAAATGTCCCATGTGTACCTGCATCATATGTGCATTATACATGTATTAAAGAGATAAAGAGATGTTTGAAAAATATCCGATTTGAGTTGTTTTATGTTTGAAATGAATGGCGATAAATTATTTAAGAGCATGTGAGAAACATGAGCGAGAGATGCAAGGCAGTTTGTAATTATAGAAAAAGAAAACAGAGAATCGGGTTCGGATTTTAACATTCCTGACCGAAATAGGTATGGAATATGTGTGTGGATTAAATTCATTGTAAGTAGCATAAAAAAAATTCCAAACATGTATTTCTAGATGGAAAACACAGGGAAGAAACGCGTATTGATTTTTATTATGCTGAAAGTCGCTATTTCTTATAAGATTGTGTTATTCTAGAAAAAAAAAATCAAATTTCAAATGAAATCAAGATTCATTCAATTAATATTAAATCTAAATAAAATTGAAATAAATTCCACATATTAAAGAAAGCTAGAATACTTGGTATTAAAATGTCGTATAAGAGCAGGAGAATCGAATGATATTAACAACAAATGAAGAAATAGCCAATACAAGCTTTAATTCATTTTATGCCCATCAGAATTTAAATTTCAGACAGAAAAAAAAATGCAGTTTTTGCCGATAATCCGTAGAATTTCATTATACTCAAGAGACTCACCCTAAAACTCTTAGGACACTTTCTTTAAGGTGCCTTCTACTCAAATCCTTAATCTTATGTCGATCTGTGGTGTCTTTTCAGAGGTAGAAGTTTTTTCTATGTTGCTATTGACTTTTTTTAAGGGAGGGGAGGGGAGGGGGGTTATTTTATAAGCATTTGTTAAAATGAGAAATGTTAATACCTCCACATACTGAAGATTGATTGTGACCTTTGGGTCAATGGGGTCATAGGCCAAGGTCATTTAACAAGGTCAAAGGTCAAGGTCATCAAAGAGAGAGAGAGAGAGAGGTAAACGTGAGAATAACACTTGAACTTGAATCTAGATAAAGGTAATGAATATTTCTTTATTACTTTTTGAGTAAGGGTCAAAGGTTTCATTTTGAGGACAAGAAATCACGTGACCTGAAGAAAGTAAATTTTAAAAGAAGATATTTGAGGTTACTCTAGACATTTGCAGTCTTAATAAAATGTCCCAAAATCATTTCAAATACATTTTTTATAGAAGATATTTATGGGATAGTACGATACTCAATTTATGCAGTTTTTCTCTCATAATTGAAAGTCGTCGTTTTTGTTTCCAGTAGGACTACATATCTCGAAACAACAAGTAAGGTAACACTAAGAAAGATTCCATAAAGAAAAGTTTAAAATTTTGATTTATTTGATAACTTCCTGTGACAACCGGAAGTGACGGCGGACGATCTTAAACTTAAAGGATGTGTCTACTCATCAAGGTCTACCATCCCTATTAATTTGGTGTCTTAATCTCTTACCGTTAACGAGATCTAGCTATGATAACTTCTGATTTTGAGGACAGGAAGTCACGCGACTGGAAGTGAATTTTACTGAGATATTAGACTTTACTGTAGACATTTGCAGTCTGAATAACATATCTAAAAATCATTAAAAATACTTTAACTATACAAAATTTTAAGGGAAAGAAAAATATTCAAATTATGTAGTTTTTCTCTTATAACCGGAAGTTGTCGTTGTTGTTTCCGGCAAGACTGATATATTTCGAAACTACAAATAAGATGCTATAATGTGATGCAAAAAAAAGTTTCATTAAAGAAAAGTTAAAATTTTCGATTTCTTAGATCACTTCCTGTGACGACCGGAAGTGACGGCTGACGGTCTTATCCCAACTGAATTTGCCTACTGATCATGATCTACCACTTATTTAAGTTTGGTGTCTTAATCTCTTACCGTTTACGAGATCTAGCTATGATAACTTCTCATTTTGAGGACAGGAATTCACGCGACCGGAAGTGAAATATTACAAAGATATTTGACGTTACTGTAGTCATTTGCAGTCTGAATAAGATAACCAAAAATCAAAATAAATACTTTATCAATAAAAATATTTATGGGAAAGAAAAATACTGAAAATATGCAGTTTATCTCTCATAACCGGAAGTTGTCGTTTTTGTTTTCGGTGGGACTAATATATTTCGAAACTACAAATAAGATGCTCTAATCTGATGCAAAAAAAGTTTCATTAAAGAAAAGTTGAAATTTTCGATTTCTTTGATCACTTCCTGTGACGACCGGAAGTGACGGCGGACAAACTTAACCCAAATGGATTTGCCTACTTATCAAGATCTATTACTCATATAAGTTTGGTTTCTTAATCTCCTACCGTTTACGAGATCTAGCTGTAATAACTTCTCGTTTTCAAGACAAGAAACCACGCGACCGGAAGTGAATTTTACAAAGATTTTTGACGTAACTGTAGACATTAGCAGTCTATATAACATATCTAAAAATCACTACAAATACTTTATGTATAAAAAATATTTATGGGAAAGAAAAATACTCAAATTATGTAGTTTTTCCCTTATAACCGGAAGTTGTCGTTTTTGTTTCCGGTGGGACTGACATATTTTGAAACAACTAATAAGATGCTATAATGTGATGCAAAAATAATTTCATAACAGAAAAGTTGAAATTTTCGATTTCTTTGATCACTTCCTCTGACGACCGGAAGTGACGGCAGACAATCTTAACCCAAATGGGCTCGCCTACTTATCAAGATCTATTACTCATATAAGTTTGGTGTCTTAATCTCTTACCGTTTCTGAGATATGACTCGGATAAAATCTTTTTGAAAAAAGCGGAAATCGGACATAACTGACGACCGGAAGTGAATTTTGAAAAAATGAAAAAAACACCTGAGCGTATTTTCATTCTCTATCATCCCTGAAAATTTCAGGAAAATCCGTCCAGCCATCTCTGAGAAATCCGATTTACAAGAAAAGGGGAAAAAAAAAATAATAATAATAAAAAGAAACAGTAGAATCACTATAAGGTCTTCCGTCTGAAACGGAAGACCTTAAAAACAGTAGAATCTCTATAAGGTCTTCCGTCTGAAACGGAAGACCTTAATTACGTTTGAGTGATGTATTCATTCATTGCGTTGGTGATGGCGAGTCCTAAAAGAGTGGGTAAATATCGTTTAGTGGACTAAATATAATCATATATTGTTTTACGGAAGATGTCGCTTAACTGAGTTGTTTCCTTTCCTCTTACATCCTGTTTGATCACTCATGGTGAAGTTGTAATAATTTCACTTTATATTTTTAAACAGATTCATGTGTAAAAATTCCATAGGCGCTCCCCATGTAATTCTGTAAATGACGTATGATAAGTATATATTGGTTATTTTATAGTATAGAGGTGTAGACCTATGTATACTTATCATACGTCATTTACAGAATTACATGGGGAGCGCCTATGATCGTAGTGTAATAACCGTGTGATTGCATGTAACAGCAAAATGCATTTTTAAAAAGATAATTAAGAATAAAAATATCACAGTTGCAATTAATTTATCACATAATATTTCCATTTTCAATTGTTCTCTCTATGATAAACACTACGAAAGCGAATCTTGTTAATTTCTCCGTGATTCCTGCATCGTCTCAAGCCACGGTCCGGAGTCCGCATAGCTCTCTCCTAAATTTCTCTACTATCTCTGGCGTATAAATATACACTAAAGAAAAATAGATGTTTTGTTTAATTGTTAACTATAAGTAATTAGAAATGATGTATATCTTTTATCAAACAAGAGGCCCACGGGCAATATATGTCACCTGAGTATTGTGTAACAACTTTCAAACAATTAAATTTGGTTAGGTTTTTAAAACCAGAGGCCATGAAATTCACAATTCACAATTTTGAAAGAGGCACCATTGCTTATCATAATTATGAACTTAGCATGCTTATTCTGTTTACTTAATACCCAGAGTAGATCAGAGTAACAAAGAGAAAATGCACTTCCACTTTATACCCAGTTGTGCACCTCACCCCAAAGGAACCACTGACCCAGGGGCCACATATTTCAAAGTTTTGCAAATTTTATCATAAAATGGTTGATTTATACTAAAGAGCTGATTTCAAAGCATTTATTTATTTTCATACTATGTACCCCCCCCCCCCCCCTTCTGAGCCAGGGAGTATTAAAATCCACTGTGCTAGATGCACCTTTCCTCATCATAATACTTGGATCATTAGTATAAAACACAGAAGCAAAGTGAAATTTTTTCAAAGAATTCATGTATTTTTACTATATAATCAATAGAGACCCGCCCTAACACCAGAACCCCTGACCCTGGGGCCATAAAATTCACAAATCTGGAAAAGACACTCTTGCTCATCATAACTATGTGCTTAGTTAGTATATTTAATACCCAGAAGCAAGGAGAATATGTCTGAGGAATTAATGCATTTTCACTATATAATCAATATAGCCCCGCCCTAACACCAGAACCCCTGACCCTGGGGCCATGAATTTCACAATTTTGGTAGAGGACTCAATGCTCATTACATTCATGCCAACAGTTTGCCTGCTTAATGTCCAGGGGTAAGAAAGAAAATTTTTAAAGATTGCAATAATTTTAATGGTTTTGGCCCCACCGCTCACGCTCCAGGGGGGCGGAGACCATGAAATTCACAATTTTTGTTCCTCTTCACCCATAAATGCTGTATACCAAATTTGGTTGAAATTGGTTCAGTGGTTTCAAAGAAGAAGCTGAAAATGTTCAAATGTAAAATGTTAACACACGACACACGACGCACGACGACGGACGAAAACGGATAGCAATAGTTACTCAGGTGACCCAACAAAGTAAATAATGCATTATCTTCGGATCAAATGCAAGTCTCTAGCGCAACGCTGTCCACTATCACCGAGGCCTCGGGAGACCGAGAACGCCACTTCCGTAAACATGGTAAACATGCAGCCCATCTGAACCACGTGGAGAAATCGGCACATAGATCTGTACTCTTAGACTATCATCTCATCTGATACAGACATTGTCCCTCAGTCATAACCATCCGACTTCTTAAGCAAATCAACTTCCTCTGCTATTTTAAATCTGTTTCCTGACCATGCTGACCAACTCTTGTTTCAACTGCAACATTGCATTCAATATGGCGGCGGAGAAGTGACATTGGGCCTATACACGTGTTCGTACTTCCGACAACTTAAATCTAGGCCATATATATACTAGTAATTAAAGTTAACAAGATTGTTTTGATCATAATTTAAAAGTCCTTTTGTTGTTTATTTTATAAATGTTGATATTTGACTAATGAAACTAAATAATCAATAAATTTGATTCGTGTTTTTATGGAACTATTTTTTGTAGTAAAATTTGACGTCATAGGGCCTCGTGCATTTCAAATCTACTAAATTATACGGTATTTCAATTTATTTTCAGATTGTTATTTCAAGTAAAAATGGAAATATAAGGAATCACTATCTAATGAGACTATGAAGCTTCGCCCGTTATGCAAATTATCCCATGTTTCCCACTATTGTTGATGCCCTGGCATAGTCTCATAACTAAACAGTGATTCCGTAAATATTATACATATATTACAAGGCTTCGAGGGCAGCATACCAGAATATCTGCCCAAAGGTGACAGGAAATCCCTGGAGTGTTATGTCCCCCGATGCTGAAGGCATCTGGTATTGCTGTGCGAGAATTTAGTCATGTAATATATGGTATATAACATTTTTAAACATTAAACCCAAATCGATCATCGAACATATTTATTGAACGCTATATATACACGTGTACGTTGAATATACTTCCGAAACATCCCGTCCTGTTTTATGGCAGAATGTTTTCGGTATGATTACACTTGTGTTAATAAACTTTGCTGTATTTAAGGAATTTTCTCCTCAATAAAGTTCTCTAATTACTCTGAATTCAAATAAACAAATCGCAGACGTTGTCCAGACTTTTTAATTTTCGCGGAACTCTTTACGTTGCTTAGCAACTGCCTCTGTGAATTTCGAACCCGACGTATTTAATAAGCAGGATGATTGCATGCGAGGGAACATAACTGTGCTCAGGAGGGCAGTTTAACTGCTTCCGGTGAAATATAACTATATCCAGCGTGATTCGGCAGTTTTACAAGGCATATGGATAAAAATTTTTCATTTGTGATATAATAGGAAAGCTTCTTCAAAAATGTTATATAATTATGTTTTGCACAATATTAAGTACTGTATTCCGATTGGCGCGCATAGCCAATCGAATATATTTACATTTCCAATAAATTTCCCCCTGTGATTCTCAAAGATTAAAATAACATTTACATTCAGAGTAATTTTTTTTTATGAAGTCCATTAGGAATCAATGACGATCAAATCTAGAACACACGCGAAACGTTGTCACCGCGCGTTAGAATACACAGTAGGAAGTTCCGAACTATATGCATTAAAATTAAGGGGACGAAGGATGTATGGTCACGTGACTCAGTTTAATTACGTCATAATCTCTTATAAAATATGTACAAAACCAGATTGCAACCACAGTGTTTGGAAAAAAATGACTGTTTGTTTGAATACACCATCTTGTATAAAATAATATCTAAAAACATTCAAACTTTCTTGCAAATATTTTCAAATTACGGAATAGATTGATCCACTCTTCTGTTTCCCTACACTGCGCGTCCAACGAGTCGCTGACGTCATAGTGGATCTTAGTACAGTAAGATTATAAACAAGGTAAAACACGGGTAGTATAATATTATAATCAAAGTACTGAAAGTACTGAAAAGCGGTTAGCGTGCTTTCATCTAATATGTACCGAAAAAAGTGCATAAAATGATGATATTTAAGTATGCATATCTTTGTCCAATGTCATCAGAGAAAAAAAACAGACATTCTGTTTTATAATACTTTACTTAATAGTAAAACCAATAACATTCCAAACTGATGTCACAGATGGATGCAATCTAATTAAAATTAGATATTCCGAGTCCACTACTGCTTCTCAAACATCTAACAACATCCTATTTGGGGTCATGTAAGAGTGAATCTTTGATTAGCCAAAGAAAATGGTTCCTCCGAAATCTTGGCTTATAGTTCAGATGGATTTCTTGTTTTCACAACCGAACCAAAACACCCGAGGAGTTTTGTAGTAAACAAAATATGCATTGCAAAAGCTGTGTTATGTATGACGTGTGGGGTATCTTGTATAGTTTGTGCTCTTTCGTTTGCATTATTCACGTTCAGATGCCAGACTGCAGACTATACATGAAATTTATTCCAAAATTACTTTAATTCAACGTAAGACAGTATCAATAATGATGATATGTAGCCGTGGAATTAATTTGAGAAATGTTTACCGAGTCGAGGCTTGAATCTACATGGCCAAAGTGTTTGTGTTTACTAGTACATGTATTCATAATCGAAAGGTCGCTCTGATGTGACCCCGAATGGGATGTTTGAGAAGCGGTAGCGGATTTGGAACATTTAAATAAATTTTAATTAGATTGAAATGCATGTTTCAAAATTTAAACATGAGATTTCTTCAGTTTGAAAGACAGGAAGTGCATTTTTAAAAGTTCTCTCTTGGTGGCATCCAATCGTTCTCTGGATGAAAACAATTATATTGATGTTGAAAATTTAATTGTCTTTCATGCTCTATTGAATCTGAAATTACGTAATTGTAAAGCCTACTATACAAACAACTAAAAAAATGACATATGTTAAATTCTTTAGATTAATGGATTTGGAGTAGTATAGATCTACAGCTGGCTAGTCAGAGAAAAAAGGATGGCTGAGCAGAGACTTTGTAAATGAATTGATATCAGAGAGCTCCAGATGTGTAGGCTCACTGCGGGTGTAACCTGTCAAAGAGGGATGCTTACTTCTTCTAGGCAACGGATCCCACCTCTTGAACTTTCGGGAGTCAGCTTTTCTTCTTAAATCGATCATTGATCATTCTGTATTTTGATACAGATACTGAATACTTCCGTTTAGTAATATTACATTATGAACTACTACTTCTACAGGAAGACTGGCGAGTAAACAAGATTATCAAGCTTTATGAAATGTACTTTATTGACTTTTCAAACAAGTAAATGTTCGAATAAAGTAAATGGTATATGAGAATCATTTAAAAGAAGTCTTGCACAATATGTCTAGATAAGGACATATAATGTGTATTTGCCATATACTCTTCATGCAATATTGTTCTCAAAAAAAAAAAAACATGTGAAAAGGAAAGTTGTCTAATCAATCAATACTAGTATTTAAAAATTCAAATGTACACTAAAAGTCAGTGTAACTAAAGAAGTTATCAGTGTCACTTTCTTCAATATGTCGGTTAAACAATATACACTGATTTGTTTTCTATCAATGTGCCTCTAAACACCTGTATTTTAATTTAATTCTTCTCAAACGCTCAAAATAATAATCGAAAAATTTAAAAAGTATTTTCACAGCTAATAATACGTTCCCTAGGAATTGATCAAATTTTCAAAACTTATAAATAAGCATTTAGTATATATTTTAAATTTTTGCTAATTGCCAAGATTAAGAAAAAGTGTAAAACTTACAGATGTATTCGGTGTTTTTATAAAAGCGTTTTTCAGGTATTACTTAACTTAATAAATGATGTTTCTTAATACTTTGGCAAGGAAAATCAAACTTGATCGAGAGATTTGCTGATGTTTTTGCAGTCTGTAATAACCTTCAACCTGCTGTATAATTAACCGTATCGTTCAACTTTCAAAAATAAACTAGCAGTTGCTATATATCGCGATCGCACGATGTACATGTAATAAGGACCAAATTCTCAGTTCTTTGAAGTTAGTGTTCTAAGTATTGTCAATGCTCTGGTAAATACTAATAAGAATTCGATATAATCGTTATAATAGCCACTCTTCATACACAGCATATTGTCAATCTCTCACCAGGGGGCGTATTACGCCAACAGTATACAAATCATAGGAAGTGGTGTGCTGAAAATACCGTTGTCGATAGGTAGCGCCTTGTGGAAGTTTCCGGTTTTGGTTGCAGAAGGATAAGGTTACGTGCCATAAAGCGATGTCGATAGGTAGCGCCTTACGGAAGTTTCCGGTTTTGATTGCAGAAGGATAAGGTTACGTGCCATAGAGCGATGTCGATAGATGGCGCCTTATGGAAGTTTCCGGTTTTTGGAGCCATGCCATAAAGCGGTTAGCTAGCTAACCGCTTAAAAACGGATCATGATCAGTACATGGTGGGATATTTTATGAATTAAAGAACACAAAAGATATTTTTACATGGTTGTTGACGGAAATATATTGTAGTTATGTCTCACTTAGCTTATTTCGCAAATGTTTGACGTCATAGTAGGGTTTTCCCGTACTCGAGAAATGTAAACATGACACGTTTTTCTCATGCTTATGTCTTCTTTAACTTTGCCCTGTGCAATATTGAGCTCAGCTTCACCAATCGATATTTTTGCAGTTAATCAATAACATGACAAACTTGCATTTCGACGTAATTTTTCAAATATTGAATGATAGGATTTTTTGTAAATTAATTTTTTTGTCGTTTAAGTTGTCTTAAAAAGAACGTAAATTTCCGTCTCCAGATGCGGTGTGACAAAAGAATATTGCTTTTTCGAATTTTTAACTCTATTCATACTCTGAAATATTTTAAAAGACACATGTTTGCTGACATGTTTTATCTAGGCTGAAAAAATTCCATTATGGACCGAGTAATGGGCCCAGAAATACGGAGAATCAAATCTTCACTCAGACACTGTGGGGCATAGTATTTGTCACCCAATATCTCAGAAATAAATCTAGAAACCTATGGATATATCTGCTTTAAGGTATGTGGGACATACTAAATAAGAGATATACAAAATATGAAAAAAAATGAATGACAGGTCTTTTTTCAGCTAAAGGTCCTTCGTCCCCTTAATTTGTCACTTTTTCCCCTCGCAATGTTCGTTTGCGTTATTTAACTTTACGACGTCACAAACGGCTCTTACGCCTATAAAGCACACCAGTTTTGAATTACTTTGATTTTTTCAGTAAATACTGTAAGAAAGTGCCCATATCTAAGGAATAAAAAAAGATTAATCCATCCATTCATTTTTATATTCATGCGTAATTAACCGATACGTCTTCTATTAATCAACAGATAAAATGTGCATTAGTAAACAGACTAGAATTTCTGACATTGGACTACAACCATTGGGTTAGAGACTAGAATTTCTGACATTGGACTACAACCATTGGGTTATTCCGTTGAATTCATTGTGGGTATATTTTCACTACAGTTGTTCTTTTGAAAGATATTTTTGGAAGTGTAGCAACCGAAAATAATGTTCTATCGCGCGATATGTGCACGGGAAGTATAGATTTAGAAAAATAAGTCGAAAATACAATAGGGTCGAAAATAGGAGATGAGACGATATTAAAAGACAAAACTATTCCCTTTATACCAGGAAATTTTTAAAACCAAATTTCAAGTGTTATTAGGATTTAGTATCAGAAAATTTCATCGAAAACAACAGGAAGCTATCATAAGTGAAGGGAACGAAATTGATAATTTGAAATATATTTGGTTAGTAGGAAATTCAATGTATTGATCGAATTTGATTATTCGGTATAAGGAAATTTACATATTTTCTAAGCAGAGTAAAAGGATAAATTAAGAGTTCTCAGTTTTGTTAAGTGGTCTTCACATCACGATATAAACGGTAAATACGTCTAAAGTATTATTATCACTGGTCACATTAAAACTGTAGATATCTGAGTATGCAAAAATGCTATCTTTGCCTCCCCCTTACCTGTCGAGAGGAAGCTCCTTGTCTTCCCACACTTTGCACCTCAGCTTAAATCTTTGACATCATACTAGCCTACACATAAGCAGAAAGGAATATACGCTACTATAGTATAAATATCAAACTTTAACATTTTGACAATTCATTGCTTGAAAGTACATAAAGTATCTTTTGTAAACATAGTGATTTATTGATACACACTATAAACGAATGTTCCAGGAATGCCATCCCAACAAACAAGTAAAATTGTGTTTGCCCACGAAGAACATCCCCCCCCCCCGATTAAGGGGATTCAATAGTAAAACAATTACTAGTAAATGGATATCTAGTTAAAAAATATAACACAGTTTCCTCAATAAAATAATTCATTGCACCAGCAAAACCTTTGGTTTTTACCACTGGGAATCCAATTCTTACTCGCAGGTTATTTCTAAAAATGGAATTCTTTTCTCTAATGGGTCATCAACAAACTTACTTATCTAAAAATCTTACTGATATATTTTACTAAAAAATATTTTAAGTTAATATTGAAATCACTACTCGATGTTTAATACTTTTAACATACAGTTAGCCAAGGTGAGTTCGATCTGCCCTACCTAAACTCTCTTCCAAACGTTAAGGAAGCTCTAAACACAAAAATAATTTTTGAGCTTAAAGAAAATGTATCATATAAAGGTGTGCATATTGAAAATAATTAATTCATTTTCAACATAGGGTACCTGCCTTAGTTCTACAAGAAAAATGTTTTAAGACAATGACCTACATGTATTTGTGAACAGAAACATCGATTTATACTGAAATTGGGAAAATTAAAACTATGTAAACTATGTAATTAACTGTAAATAACTTTTTTCTATCTCACTTCTAAGGGTAGATCACTCTAGCAGCATAAAACTACTCTAAAATTAATTTTCTTTAGTGTGCAGTGTTTAGAGTTTCCTAAAAATCCGTTTTAAAGAAAGGTTCACGACAGGGTCCACTAATTGTTCTTTCTAGCCCTATCATTATCCTTGTAATAATATTAATTTGAGTAAAGGAGAAACATCAGTAGCACGGTGCAACAACATTGTCTAGAAATAGTGACAGGCGTGGATTCTCAAAAACTCATAAAACGAAAAACTTTTGGTAAATTTAAAATCACAATGTTTTTTTAAAAAGGCAGTAATATCGTAACATCCCATGGTACATCAACAAACAAGATGTTATTTTAAACTAGTGTTAATTGTAACGGGAACCGTTACAGATGTTCCCCAAACGCTCCCCAAATCCCTTTTTGTGCTTTATTTCTGTATTAAGACTTTATTTATTTGCTCAGTATCGAAGGATTTTATTTAAGAATAAAACAAATTACAATTATATCAACTATATATAATTTAACGTTTTGCATGCAAAACGATCATAGCATTTTGGTTAAACGATTAACATACCAGTATATTTTTATACTGAAAATAAAAAAAAATACTGATATAAATATTAACATATTTAAAGTATATTATTCATTTTGTGCATGCACACATGGATGCACGCCCTTGCATTCAATTTTGAAAGTAGCATAATGTGGGAATCTATCATACCTATTTATATTCTAAATTTCATCCCGTTTTGTTGATAAGCAAGCAAGTTATAGGCATTTAAAGTTTCAGCCAATCAGATTGCAGCACACATGGATGTACGTGATTTTATGATAATTCTTATACCATGGTATATCATGCAGATCTTCATAATGTATGACTATGTTCAAAATTTCAAAGGATTAAGACGAAAAACAAGAAAGATATTGAGATTCTAGTTTCCGACAATCAGAGCGAAGCACATATGCATACGTTGAGATCTTGCTACTTTGACCATGACGTCATCTTGTCTGTACTACTTATATATCCATACAATATTAGTTTAAAACAATTTCATCAAAAAATAGAAAAGTTATGGCTATATTCATTATATCGGTAATTTTACGTGTTGCACGCGCCTGCTCTTGTCAGCACACGTGCATAAACATGCTTTCAGGAAAATTCTTATATATCTTGCTGTAGATTTTCATAATGTGTGACTATATTCAAAATTTCAAAGGATTATGACAAAAAATAAGAAAAATATTGAGACTTTAGTTTCAGCCAATCAGAGCGAAGCGCACGTGCATGCGCATGAGATCTTGCTATTTTGACCATGTCATCTTGTCTATACTACTACTATATCCATAGAATATTAGTTTTAAAAAAATCATCAAAAAATAGAAAAGTTAATATTGGTAATTTCACGTTTTGCACGTGCCGCTCCTGCCAGCACATGCGCACAAAATGACCTTCGTTTGGCAAATCTATATATATATAACTGTAACACGCCTACTTACCCTAAAAAGGTTTTACCTCAATTGGACAAGTAGTTTAGAAGACCATTAATGGACAAATAAGTACCCAGGAAGAAGAAAAATAATAACTAGAAAGTCTGCTATTGCAAGCAATAGCGTATGCCACCCCGTTCTGGACATGACTTGCATTTTTCATCAGTAATACAATACCCATTAGCTTAGCTTGGACAACCATCAACTCGTATCAGTCCTTTCGGTACTTTAATTTAAAAAAGAGAGCAAAGCACACGTGCACGCACGTGCATGCATATGCATGATGACCATACCTTCTTTTAGGAATCCTTTATGTCTGTCTATGTTATAAATCCCATCCTGTTTGGTTGAAAACCAAAGCAGTTATAGCATAGCCATTTTGTTTTAGCCAATCAGATTGCAGTGAATGTGCATGTACGTGTTTTCATGACTATTGTTATATATCATATTGTAGGATATCCTAATGCATGATTATATTAAAAATTTCAAAGTATTTCGTCAAAAACAAAAAAAGATATTAAGATTTTTGTTTTAGCCAATCAGAGCAATGAACACGCATGCACGTGAGTTCGTGCTAATTTGACAATGTCATATTATCTTCACTATTAATATATCATTATATAATATCCTTATTTATTGAGTTTCAACGCATTCCATAGAAAATGTAAAAGTTGTAGCTATATTAAGTACATGTATATAAGTCATTTCACGTGTTGCACGCGCCTGCACGTGCATGCGTATGCGCGCAAAATTACCTTCGTTCTATCTACTCAACATGCCTAATAACCCTAAAAAAGGTTTTAGCTCAATTGGATGGACAATTTCCTAGAACTAGAAGCTTGGACAACCATCAACATGTATCAGTCCTTTCAGCACTTTGATTTAAAAATCAAAGTTAAAGAATTTTCACTTTTCCCGCTGTTTACATGGAAACTATTGACAATTTTCAATTTTTAAGGTAGATCGCGGGTTTACTGTCTGCCTGAAAACATACTCTGAAAATTTGTCAACTGAATCCTCTCGTTTCAAATATTACTTTCTGAAATTTTTGTGGGATTCGTATGCGTGGTTATATTGTAATCGTATTTCAAAGGCACTAATGTTGATGAGAACTGGTGACGCTATTATAAAGAAATATATAGTAAATGCGCTTTTCTCACCGGTTAACGCATTTCAAAGCCATGCTTATAATATGAAAACGGCGCAGACGAATTTTATATTACTCAACACAATGAATGTGAGATAAATTTAGAATCGATCTATTAAAAAAAAATAATATGTGTTCTCACTCATTTTCTCGCAAAAAAACTTTAAAGTTTTACAAATTTGTAACAAACGTATATAATTTCATTAAGCCGTTATATAACGTTACTGCGACGTCATTATTTTCGTACGTCTCAGAATCGTAATGTAATTAACAATTCACTGAAAATAAAGCATGTTTTATCCGCATTTTCAATTTTTAATTGATTGACAATAAATGTTCATGTAAACATTGTCATAATTTACCTAAATTGTAACATTTTTTTTAATGAAACACAGAGTCATGTTATTTGAATCAATTTAGACCTTTCATATTTTAACTTTATGTTAACTCTTAATTTAATTTAGTATTGATTAGCTATTGATTAATCCTTTATTCTTATTACATGTACATATAAATGAATATTTTACAGACAAAACAAGCTTTAATGTTTGTTTTATTTTATGATGCATACTGATGGAAACACGTTTTGCTTGTTTGCAGTTTGATACTGTAAACGTAGGAAGCTTTTGACGTCAAATCCTATTGTGACGTCAACAAACCCGCGATCTACCTTAAATCCAATGAGCACAATTACAGATACTAATCATTACATCAATAAAATTTCATGAAGAATGTTCAAGGGACCAAAGAGAACACTCGCAAACAAAATCATCGCTTTTTGGAGGTTTCCATGGTAACGGTAGCCATTTTGAAACTGCATGACCACACAAAACAACTACAACTAGTGATCCTCCTTTAAGGAAAGTTTCAAGAAGATTGTCCCAGCCATCTCCGAGAAACAGCCTGGAGAACAAAAACATGCGTACAATCGCAATATGTCGCCCTCACTTCGTTCGGGGCGACATAATTTCATTTATGGTTTGATATGATTTTCATCTTACGCGTTGTGTGTGTGTGTGTGTTTTATCACACAATGAGTTGGATACAAATCATAATCAACTTCAAATCACAGGATACTAGTAGTCTTTTATCCCATATTTTATACATCAATTTCAATGAATTACAAGTTTTAAAAAGGAATACTTTTTATTTTACTCAATAACTGTCAAGCAATGTCAATTAACAATTAACTGTATATCAAAAATATCCAATGAGTAATAACAACCGGATAAGGGGTAGACATAGGATAAATATAACTTTTAACTGGAATCATACATATTGTTCCAAGTTATATTCATACCTCTACCAACACAGAGATGATGAACGTTACATTATATATCAGTTTACCGTCTGTATTACGTGAGCATTTTTTAAAATATAAACCCACACATATAATCTTCAGACAATGCACTGATACAGCTTGCAGAAAATGTACTTAGTATGTAATTGAAAAAAAGCACAATAAATCATTGAGGAAATACAAAAATAGTATACACGGTTGAAATAAGTGGTCATGGGCCAATTGCATAATGCACACATAATTGTTGGAAACACAATAATCGATCGCGAAAGATATTTACATATTTGTTGGAAATACAATATTTACTGTATTGAGTAACTTTAACTTGGCGATCCGATGTTTTATAAAAAATTGCTCAAATTAAGTCAGATCTCCTTCCCAGCATTCTTTCACTCTGTACAAGAACAAACATTATTTTTACTGTCTCCTTTTTACTGCAGCAACCAATCCAATTTATAATTGAATTTCTTGCAATTCCTACATAGACCCTGTACTATAAATTATTTTCCAATGCCATATAATGTCCTGTATTTGTCAAATTTAAAATGTTACCGTTTCTTGCTTGAGTAATCCGAGTAACCCATTATTCGTCACAAGTCATCTTCATATTGACATCATTTTTACATTGTGACATCATAAACATAGGCCAAAGCATTACATACACAGTCATGTAGCATCTGCAATTTATAAAATATGTGTTTCACTATTCCATTCTGACCTGCGTTGTAGTTTTATAGTAATAGACTGAGATAGTTTGTGAACTTTTCATCAACCCGTATGATATTTTGAACCACTTATTCCTAATTACTTGTAATTTTAGTGTACTTGGTGAAGTGAAAAGGAAAACGATACAATTTTTGAAATTTATTGATTGATTGATTAAGTATTGTTAAATGCAAAGTTGACAATATTTCAGACATTATTCTACGGAAACGAAGCTAAAATTAATGTAGTCTTAGGAGAATATTTATCATTATGTTTTTTTAAGTGTTTTCCCAGTTTGACTGGCGGGTCTAGAAATTTATGAATTCGTTTTTCTCTCAATTTTATAAACTGATTTCCCCCCATATTCTTTTATCATGCTCATGTACGTAAACGTACACATATGTGATTTAAATCGGAATTGCTACCAAAAAAAATTCAATGAATAAGATATTTTAAAAAGATGTTTTTCCAGTTTCATTACATTTAATCACGATGTTAGAATATTTTTAAAGAAACTTTTTTTTCTATTTTTTTTATATTTTGGTTTTGAATGTAAACAATGCTTAACATATAACATATGGCAATAAAGTATGCTTTGGTTAAAAAAAAACCCAATAGATCACCTGTCATATATCAATTTACATCAGTATAAATAACTGTTAATTAATCTATAAAAATCAACACAAGCGTTGAAACATCCGATTTCTGAATGCTCAGTCGTAGAGGATACGAAGTGTTTTACTTCCTTCATATAATGCATTCTAATTTCTGATGTATCCATCTAGTTTTTTTCTTTGTAACAATAAGCCCATTTTAAATAGATCGAGATGTCAAAATGTCAAAGCATTAAAAATGTTTATTTCGTTATTTCTTGTGCAATATATTATCGGATGTAGAAGGTTACATTTCACCTTTGCTACGGAGACGTCTCATTTATTTCTACTACTACTGTAAGGATCAGTAACCTAATAATTTTTAATTATTTCCCCTTTAATATATAGACATAATTTTCAGTAAAAATTAAAGTCAGTTTAATTTGGCTATGAACAACCTCTTACGTGAGAATGTCAGTTACTTTTAAAGTAACACTCTTACTTTAAAAGAACCTTTTCTCCGACAAGCTTAAAGTCCAGTCATAGCTAAACAATAATTAAAATTACAGAAATATGTAAATCGATAATGGTGCGCAGATTCTTAAATTTTTTTTATTAACGTTTATAAATATATGTCACCAAATTAATCGATTGCAAAAGCTAAGTATGCCATCTTCTTGTTTTTATATTTCCTATTCGTTTCAAATATTTATCTTTCGAACTGAATATTATCAGAAGACCTTGGTCATTGCGGGAGCATTACATATATAAACCCGCTACATGTAGACTGGAAAAGAAACAAATGCATCGTAACTTAAATCAGACTGACTTTTATATGTATCCATAGTAACAATATTCAGTAGAGGACTTCTCAATAGAAGTAGCAAAGTTTCCAAGATTTTTCTAATCTAGAAAGATACAGTTATAAAAAGTGTTGTTCATCATTTTTACAATAATTGTGTGTAAAAATTATCTTTGGAAATTGTCTTTTTAAAGTTGGAAAACTAAAATTTTGCTTCCTTAAAACTGTTCCAATCAGAAAAATAGAAAACCGATTATAAATTTCCGTTAAATTAGATAGAGAGTACAAAATAATTGAATAAAGGGTTGTTTTGTTTTTCAATAATTTTCTAGTCCATGGGTTCTGATACTGGATGCATGACAAGAACAGATGTATTTATCATGCATTTTTGTCTTCGTGTACCTTGCATGTACATCTGTAGGAGAAAAGTGTGAAAAGTATGTATTACTTTTATTCATTTATTTTTTTTATTGTTAAACAAACTTAAATGAATAGAAACAGAAAACAGCCAGAATGCATCAAATTTAGTAGGAAAAAGCAATTATACTGAAGGATAAAAGTTTAAATTTTTTGTACAAGAAGTGGAATTTGGGTGTGTGTTTTTTACCAGTTTGCTCTGAAAAAAAGAACTGGAGGTGAATATCTTACTGGATAATGGAATTATGTATGTGTTCCAAGACGCACACTATTGTTCAATTTATATCCAATATATTTTGAATATTACTTAAAAAGAATATACTTTTTCCTTCCACGATATGCAATATGTCTCCTGTTCCACTGAATGTATTTTGATTTAGTGGGCGAAATAATTGCTGCGTTGGTTATGCCTGGAATAGCAACCTGCAAGAATGCCAAGGTATAAAAAATATTTTACTTAACAACATATTTCATCGTTTCAGATAAATCATTACCAATGGCAATTAAACAATGCAATCTTATTCATGCAATCTAAAATATGTACATGTACTTCATAAAGTACACGTGCAATACCATCATACACATGTCTGAATATGAATATTACCAGAGTGCATGCCTGGCTTTGGAGGAATTAACTGTTCTATGATCTGTCCATATCCACTGTACGGTCCCGGATGTCTACAGGTGTGTCAATGTGACGAAGATTCTTGTCATCCATCGTCTGGATGCGACATTAAAGGTGAAGATAAGTTTGTACATTTTAACAAAAAAAAAACATATATTGAAAAATATCAGTTTATCACCCCAAACACATTTCTTGAAATCTTCTTTTCTAATCATTCAAATAAAAATATACAAGTATAAAAATATTTACCGGGTATTTAGCATCAAGGAGAATTTTCTGTATCACAGTTGTGAAAAATTATGAGCCTCCATTTACGATAGCTGGAGTTCATTGATATTTCTTTCTTCTTTTGTAGAAATTATGTACATGTATACATTTAAAAACGTAGAAAAACCCATAAATGTCACCCATATTTGATATACATGTACACTTCTCTTCCGTACACCAACTTAAGCAAAACAAACTGACTTGAGATACAGAACTGTGTCAAATTTAATTCATAGACATAGGTATTGACTGTAAGAATTAAAAAAAACATCTGTGTTTGACCTTTGAGGACACTCTCACTGTAGGCTTTGGCACAATAAAGGAATAAATTTGAAGCCCATCAACCACAATTTGGCGACATTTCCATATGAATACAATGTTCTCGAATGGGACATAAAAAAATAATCAATCAATTCAAATAAGCATAAGAATTCCCATCGACAGCATATAATTAATAACTTTAAGAACTATTTTACCGATTTATTTTATAACAAACAATCGTGTTGAATATTACTGTACATACAGTATAGAGTGTGATTTGAGGTGATTTAAGCAAGACGTTATTCCCCATGGCCGCCATATTGTAGGTCAACATTCCCCGATCCCTTCATTGTTCAATTTGTCATACTGGTTACTGATGTAAAGATAATATTTTTCTTATGAATACACGTTTGTTCAAACCTCTATTAATTCATAATTTTAAGACTGTAAATATTTCTCCCATATATTTCTTGCATGCATGTTCAATATTCTTGCTCAAGGAGGTAAATTCACTACTTTGCCCTTCAAGATGGCGGCTAAGGAGAATAACTCATAGGCAAAATACGTCATACATGTACGAAAAGGGTCTATACACTGCGAATAATTTATTACACAAAAGTGATTTTCGTGACACTAATTTTAGAAGAAGCATCTTTGCTCATGATACATTGTAACCATGCACTTAGTTTCTTTATTTAATTTACAGAGGGAGAGAAGTTTTCAAAGAACATACTTATATGTAGTTTTACTACATGTACGTGATTAAAAGTTCGCTTCATCAAGACAACAGTTTGATTGATTGACGTCTCGCAGTAGAGACTGAGAAGAAGTATTTTGAAAACTATATTAACTGTTATGGTTTTTCAAACACCACTCACACCCCAGGGGTGGTAGTGACCATGAAATTAAAATTTTTTGTACCCCTTTGGCCAAAAATAATCTATACCAAAATTTGTTTAAATTAATTGGTTCAGCGGTTCCAAAGAAGAAACTGAACATGACCGACGAACAACGAACGGCGCACACCGACGGACGAACAGATTGCAATAGGTCACCTGATTGACTCGGGTGACGTAAAAAAGCTAATTCATTTTTTTAACAGTTAAAGATACAATCTATATTGAGGTCTTGGTAAACCAAATGTATATACAATGTATTTACTTTGAAAAAAATGAATAAACAGCATTTTTTCTAACAAAACTTCCGTTACATGTTTTCCTATCAACATATTTGTTCTCTCCCCTGTTCAGTTATTCTCCTCTGTTCTGGTGCTATATATTATGTCAGCGTCTATAAAGCTGTGTTGACAAAGCGCCATGCTTGTCTACAATGGTCGAAAACTCTGAAGGCTTCGACAATGTTACGAATTGTCCATGATAAAAACAGCAGCAAATGCAGAAAAATTAACGTTTCCCTTTTAAACATTTAACTCCTGAAATAACAACTCATTCAGAAACAACACTACAAATATGCGATCAATTTGGTAAATAAATTTATTAATGAGAAGAGTTCCGAATTACAGAGTGAGAAATCTGAAGAAAAAAAACCAAAGCAGGACGAAAAATCTGAAGGTAAAAAACAATACAATTCATAAAGATCATTTTCAAAACTTAGTAACTCTTTGTATCCCTGGATGTTTCCTTTATCTTACTTTCTGCATTATGAGGGTCATTCAATGAGTTATCATTAGTTATGCAATATATAGTATATCATAATAAATGCTGAGGCAACTAATTTCATTTTTTAGGTTGAAAAGTTTTATTGAAGAGGTCCTAAACACAGCAACCTCCTTGACTTTTCCTATTTTCAATACAAAGAAATTCACTTTCAAAGAAAGCATAGTCACTACACTGAGCAAAAAAGATGTTTATAAATTATCTTTGCCAAGAAGATGAAAATAACAGCGTTTGTGAAAACTGGTTTTTTTTTTTTACATCAATCGCCGAAGAACTCAAATTTAAGATGTTATTTTCATATGTAGGAAAAAGTATCTTTAACGCTGTATATTTTTCAGATGAATTCAATAATTTAGATAAAAAGGAGATTTTAATATACATGTAACAGTCAATCTGGTCGATTGAAATTTGTGGGGGGGGGGCACCCAAAAATATCGATGTTATGTTTCACATGATATCTGAAAATGCTAAATTGACATGGAAAGACATTGTTAAGATACTAAACTTTTAATCATCACAGATTTTGTAGAATTCTGACAAAGGAAAAAAATAACAATATTTCTATTAGCGAGGTGCTCTATTTTCTTACAAATGCCTTTAGAGAAAGCACGCATTAAATGTGACAAGGATCTTTTTAAAAACAATTTGTTTTTAAAGAAATATAAGATTTAATGAACATGATGAACTTGCTTGCTAAATGACAAAACATTGGTGCACTTTTTATAGCCAAAAAATAAGATTAATAATAATAAAAAAAATGAGGAATCAAAGAAGAAGTTATTTTATTCTGATAAAGAGAAGCAAGGGCTTCAAACATGTGTTTTTACTTTTCGTGTATATTTGAAAGGTCCATTAGAACATGTACATACGAGTATATGCAAATAAAGGACTAGTAATGTTAACTTTCATATCCGAAATGGTCAAAGTAAAGTTAAAACAGGTTTTCTGCAAGTGTAGTCCAAATTTTGGTGACTAGGGTATTTTTTTCTGTCCCTGACAACGCAGTTGCATATAAGCTTAGAGAAAATTAAGATTAAGATTTTGAAGAAAAAAAGTAAACAGAACATTTCAATCGCTCATATTAGCTTAATCTAAGCTATTGTGAGAATTTTTTATTCCAAAACACGTGAAAACAATTAAAGGAAAGTTTTATACTGTCACATATGTCATGGGAAATGATATTAATCAGTGTCTTTGGGGCAACCCTAAAGGTGAGTATGCTGAGGTTTTCTGTTCATGGATACAAAGACCTAAGGCATGTTTAAAATATAACATGGAATATAACAAAACTCATTTAATTAGACCTAATCTCGTGAATGTCTTTATCTCACTGTTTACTCGTCGATACGAAGGATCTCCATAACATCATCTACCGGTAACACAATTAGTGAAGCTTGTTAATCGACCTGTAACTGTGGGATAGCAATGACACGTCATGAGCAACATATTAGTATTCTACATATATTTTGCTTATACAGTGTGAAAAAAGCTAAGACATTCAAAACACCATAACGCGGACGACTTGAGTTCAAAAGGTTAAGGGGTGATTTTTATCCTGACGGCACATACATTGAGGATGAACAATGAATTATTATGTTTTGAAAGATGAAGTCTCATAATAGTAACGGTGTAAGGGATGAATATATGGAGATAACGAACAGTATTCAAGCTCAAAAGTCTGTAAAACAATACACAATAGGAGCAAAGCAAAAATGGATCTCCAAAACATCAGGATCAGGTGCAATGGGAAAAAATTCCATAATCGCGTTAACACTACATCTCCACATGTATTGTTTTAATGTAAGACACTAATGAGGCTTTATCATCATAAGAGTTTCCTTTATCTGTTTTCCATCAGTAAGTGTAGGGTTCCACGGACGGTGCCAGTACCCGGGATACCAGGGTCCGTTGAGGAAGGCATCAGCGCAGTAATTGAACCACCACCCGCCGTCCCTGTTAACAGCGCAGTGACCAGGGGCCTGATCGTTGTCTCTGTCAATGGTACTGAAGTACATTCCAGACAGTTCATAATAGCTTTGTTGACTGTGTAACATACTGTCGCCTATATTTGTAAAGAAATCAATAGATCAGTCCTTTACAGAGTTGGTGGTAACATTGAAAACTTTCACACCGAGAAAAACATTATCAACTGAGGCAAAGCCTGAGATAAATGCAGAATTTATCATATTGTTTGTTTTATACAAGTAGAAATAAATAGATGATATTCAATGTTTTGTAGTTGAATATGGAATTTATTTCACGAGTGGGACAGGTTTTTTTTTATATTTTCACGAGTGCGAAGCACGAGTGAAAATATCAAAAAATCCTGTCTCACAAGTGATATAAATTCCATATTCATCTACAAAACATTGAAATTTTCTGTTTATTACATTCTCTTTGATTTTCCCTTTGCCTACGTGTTTTTTGTAATGCAGTCTTAGGCTACATGACGTCATAGTTGATCGGTTGATGAGACGTCGATCATAGTTAAGTGAAAAACATTGTAAACATGAATTTCAGCAACATATCTGGGGATTTTTCGCAGTTTTATTTTATGACAGAATGGATTATGAACTCGTTTTCTACCTTATAACAAGTAAAGGAGTATTTTTTACAACACTCTTGGTGAAGGAAAGGAAAATCGAGAGTTTTCCAGCACTTCTGATATTCTTTCACAATGTGACAGAATGTCATTTTGATATCCTTTCACACCGTGACAGGATATCACTTTTATTCAATGGATAAATTACAGTATTTCACTGTTAAAAATGTAATAAAGACATTTTTGATATTTCATATAGAGCAAATGCTTATATATATTAAGTTTTTCAAGGTCTTGGGTTTTAACGCGAAGTAATCACTACATGTACATAATACTGACGATATGACAATATAAAAAAGAAACAAAAGTTTGAGGAACAGGTAACGTTACAGGTATACCCTCTCCACCCTCCTTTTCTCTGTCCCTCTCCCCCTTTCTCTATCTCTCTGTTTTAATTTCTTCTCTCTCTCTATCTGTTTCTCTCCCATCTCTCTCTGTCTCCCCCCCTTTCTCTATCTCTCGGTTTTTCTTCTCTCTCTTTCTCTCTCTCATCTCTGTGTTTCTCTCCCCCTCTCTCTCACTCTCTGTTTTTCTTCTCTCTCTCTCTCTCTCTCTCTCTCTCTATTTCTCTCCCCTCTCTCACTCTGTTTTTCTTCTCTCTCTATTTCTCTCTCCCCTCTCTCTCTTTTCATTGTGTGTTTTTATCCCCCCTCTCTCTCTTCTCTCCCTCTTTCTCTCTGTTTCTCCCCCTTTCTCTCTCTCACCCCCCTTTCTCTCTCCGCCCCTTACCTAACGTTCCGGTTACTGGCCCTCCGAGAAAGAGTTGGTACCTGTTGGTTTCATCCTCAACAGAAAATTGGTTGTATAATTCATATAACGTTATGTTATTTTTCAGTGTGATAGAAAGGTACAGGGATGTGTTCCTTGCCTTAGTAAGTTCATGGATGACCTCATTTCCTAAACAATATAATAATAAGAATACATGAACTTACATATTCGAGAGAATATTCAAGTCTTGTGCTAGCTCATTCTGTGCTAGATTTTAACTGTGCACAGGAGTAGTAATCTTCAATTATACCAGTGCATGTTGTTATCAACCAAATATATGCATAAACATTTTTTTAACTTGAAAGTAATTTTGCGATTATAGAGATATGCTGGGCATGTTTTGATATTCATCTAATCCTGTGATAAAAAATGAAATGAAAAAAGGTATGTGTTTTAATTAAGTGATCATTTTCTGGGAAATAACAAACAAAAACATATACCAATCCAGAAAGAATCTCCTAGGTTCCCAAACCCTCCTTTGTAATCCGCCCACGTTCTGTTAAAATTGATAGATCCGCTCCTCCGCCTCTGAATTACCTAGAGTTACATACATTGATACATGTAATTTATGGCGATATAAAGACGATTAATGACCCGTTATTCGTGACGTCATATCCAACATATGACGTCATGGCTTATCAAAATATTGAGCTGAAACAGACCTGTGCTCGGTGATTTCCAATCAATGTATCGACTTTATATACGCCTTTTTCTGTAGAAATAGTAAAAATGTTAAATTAACATCATTTTCATGACGTCATATTAAACATATGACGTCATGGCTTATGAAAATATTCAGTGCTTTGAAGTTTGCAGATAGCCCCTGTTTTAGAATATAATTTAGGGAATAACTATCTTCTAATTTGGTATTTGCGACCGTTAATGCTGATTTAACGGTCGCAAACTGAGTTTTACCGGCGACGCGTAAGCGGAGCCAGTAAAACGGATGTTTGCGACCGTTAAATCAGCATTAACGGTCGCAAATACCAAATTAGAAGTTTAGTTATTCCCATTCTAATGCAATCCATGCATTTTGTTTATTGTTTACGTCTTATTTTGTTGAATTTTGTTACATGAAATACGTCACGGAGCATTGTATTTTTGCGTCGCTCTATTATGACGTCACAATGAAAAAGCTTTCACGCTCGTTAATGCTCGTTTTACTGCTTCAAACATCAGAGCATTAGCCAATCAAAGAGTGTTTTACAAAACAATTGCATTAGAATATATATTTAACCGGCAAAGTTTGATTTTGGGGGCAAATATTCGTCATTACCGAACATAGTCCTTTGTCTACATCGTTTTTTTTTTATTTTTTGAAATTTAATGCTAAATATCTATCGTTGTCGTAACATTATCGAGCTTCTATAGAATTATACAGAGGAAATTCTTTTTGGCTCGTTTTTAGGCAAGAATTTGTTTTAAAAAAAATAACAATAACTTATAAAACATAAAATGGATTTTTGTTGTAAAAACACTTAATCCTTCTCTCACTTCATTTAAATCGTGCACATCAGCAAATGTCTCGCGATCAGTGACTTGCTTTTACCTGGCTGGATTTAACCATCGATAAAAACAGCTATTACAATGAGTTTTAATGTATGTAATTTCCCTTGTACGGTTTCCAAATGCTAATGTTTTTAGTTTGTTGTATTGTACCGATGTTTTTTAGATTGGTTTGATGTTATAGTTAATACCGGTATTCCCAGTAAAGAAATAAGCCACACTTTCTTTTGGGCTTATCTACATATATGTACATGTACACTGCGGGTAAGTCACTGAACAGGACAGGGAAAATAGCTGACATATCATTAAGAGACAGAGAGAGAGAGAGAGAGAGAGAGAGAGAGAATCTTACCGTCCACCATGTGTCATTGGTCTCCATATAGCATTGAACATGAAGTGACGTTGTATTATCAAAAGGATAAACCTGGTTGACACCGAACTCTACTGAATCTTCAACATGAAGATCATGGCAGTCTCTAGGAAGAGCTGTACAAATGAAACATATGGAGATAACGAACAGTATTCAAGATCAAAAATCCATAAAACATTACAAAATAGGAGCAGAGCAAACACGGACCTCCAGAGGAGGTGGGATCAGGTGCCATGGAGGAAAATATTGTATATAATTAAACACTTGTTTGAACATGTATGAGTTAATATCGAAGATATGATTACAAAGACCTTGTCTGTAGACAGTTTTTAATAGTCAGGATTTTAGCAAATACTATGTCCCAATGTTTGCCTTTATGGAGGTCAACAAGCCAATTTTTTTTCATTATTCAACCAATTTATTTGTTGTACTTGCACTACTAAGTCAGAAACGTACTGACATTCCCATTTTTTACTGACAAACTTAGAAAATTACTGACAATGTGCTGTCGTTGCTGTAAAACTTAGACAATTACTGACCCTTTTACTGCCGGTACTGATAAACTTAGAAAAGTGCTGACAATCTTAGTCGGTGCTGAAAAACTTAGACAATTACTGACCCGTTTACTGTCCCTGCTGAAAAACTTAGATAAGTGCTGACATTTACTGATAATTACTGTCCCTATTGTTTTCGCTCTCGGGGAGGCTGCAGTGGTGTGAAAATGACTGTGTGTTATACTTTGTATTTAAAAACAGTCTTATTTTAATTTTTGATGAAAAAAAATCCCTGGCAGTTATTATTTTTTTTAATCTAAATATTATTGTTATCTGTAAAACAATTCAGAATATGAATTGAAATTAACTATGCGTAAATCAAGTTTAAATTTATGTGTTGAATATAGCTATCCCTGTTCAATTAAAGAATTAAAATTAATTAATCATCAAGTTAATTTTCATCTATTTATTTCTTTGCAGACAGATATTTGACTTTAATGTAAAGTCCCCCCCCCCCGTTTTCACGATCGGAAAGTTGTATCAATTTTTTTTCACAAACAGGACAGATGTATCTTGCTAAAAAAGGAAATCTTCTAAATATTGAATAATTACTGATAGGTAATTCAGTTTCCTAATGTTCTCGGACATAACTGTACAGGTCATATAATTATGTAACGTGAAGCGGTCACCCATTCAAGGGATAAACAGGCTCGCCGTTGCTTAACTTGCCTGAAAAAAAGGGAGACTCTACCGCATCACCAGAAAAGCTAGCTCACTAGCGAAGCAGTATAAGTTCCCTATATACTGTCCGCTACAATTATATACCCCTATTTAAGATTTCCGGTTTCATTTGCGCATACGGGAGTTCCCCTATTTAACAGTGCAGTGTTCAATATATAAACTTGTACTATGCCTTGTTAATTTTGTCACTTAAAACATTATATCTAAATGAATGGCTGGTTGATCGATTACGCAGGGTTCATAAGTACTCAATATCTGTAAGTCCGAGACTAATAAATAATTATCAGACTAGTAATAAAAATTCATGTACTAGCAATTATAGTAATCTTACGGAAAATATTTATATTCACTAGGTCAGCGGAAAGACTAATATTAGAAGTAGCACCATTTTTCTCAAATATTTTTCTTCTCTCTCTCCCTCTCTCTCTCTCTCTCTCTCTCTCTCTCTCTCTTAAAGATACAAACAGTATTGACACTTTAAGTTACTTAAATACTTGACAAGTGCTCCGTTTATTTACATTGGCGAGGGGGTTAGATCACTATTTAGTTTTTGAACTTAATTTTTAAGTATTTTTTAATCATGATTCAATTTTAACAAAAATATTACATGTTTCATAACTTCCAATTTCCTCCTGTAGCTATCGGTGAATTGGAATTAATTTAATTTTATGTGCTGAAATTAAATTTCATCTCATTAAAGTAGGTAGGCGTAGGGGGTGTTATGATGTTAACGTAATAAAAAGGCAAAGGGCGGACTTGTCTAGTAAAATATTTTACGAAGTAGTGAAATTGGAAGTTATTAGTCAGTCGAACCAGTGCTCACAAATATTTATTCCGAACCCTCTAGCATACATGTATAACCCCCCCCCCCTTCACACACGTTACATGAAAAAGTATCTAGTACACCGGTGCTTGAATATGAATTTTATAAAAATGTGCAAGTTTTGTGAATGATGCAAATTTCTTTGTCCATTTGATCAATTTATACCCGTAATCATTATTTATTTGATTCATGTTTCATTAACATCTTTCCTTTTCATACGAGTAAGATTATTCGCTAACTGTAGGTGCCCATTATCTTCCGTGTTGAGTAACCATTCATCTCTCTCTTTCTCTCCCTCCTCTCTCTCTCTCTCTCCAAAAAATCAATATCGACCCAGGCAAAGTTTAAAATATATTTAAACTCCGGCTGTTTTTTTTTTAATGTCATTATATTCTGCATATAAATTGTGTTTGATTTTTAATTATTCTTAATTACTGATAAAAAGTTGAGGAAATATACTATGAACTATTTTTTACTTGATTTGATAATCAAACAAGTTCCTCACTCAACTGTCCCACACACACACTAACACGACTTAACAAAAAATATTAGGAACCAGTAATTTTTACAAAACTTTGGATATAATGTACCTCTTCTCATATATTTACTTTTGCTTAAATCTTTATAAACAATTTGTGCCTTTCCCCGGTTGGTTTTTACATCAATCTTCTTTTTCATTAATCTTTAATTTTATCTTACGTCGGTATATTAAAAAAAATATTTATTTAATCTAAGAAGAGATTGAAGGTTTGTAGATTGCATATTACGTATGTGTTGGTGTTGAATTTCTCAAATTCAGACTGTCTTGAAGAAGAGTCTACCTGTCGCCGTAATGTTGCGTAACTAACTTCTAGTGAAATCCGGCGAGTAGTCTTCTGTATAATGCTGCAGTGACACCTATTGTCTTCTTTACCCGCTACCGTACACACTCGGATCGCCTCAGGCGATTTCATTTACACACAGGTGCTTCACCAAGTTTCCGATTGTATGTTGAATGATTATGTAATTCGGCTGGATACCAGCTAAACGACTTGAATAAGTTTTGACGAATAAAAAGCACAGTGTTACTGTAAAATCATGATACTGGTTTCGATACCGAACAAAGCTATGAAACGTCGATTTATTAAGTTAATTTATTATGTTTACTTTAATGAAATTTATTATTATTTTTTTACCTAAACAGATAAAAATGAGTACAAACTAAATACGACAGTATTAATTGTGTGTTCTACTTAAGTAAAATAAATAAGTACATGTTCATCGTTCTACATTTAGTTCGCACGTGCCCCCCCCCCCCATTTTTATTTGAAAAGAAACTAGATCCATGTGAACGTCTACCGACACTCTAATTGGAAAATTTCTATTAAAGTTTTGTTTCAGGAGTATGCATTAGACAAATGATGATAATATAAAATGTCATAGTTTTACATGTATTTGAATTAAAAATAACACTTTCAGGTGGGGTTCCAGAAAATCCAGATTCGAGAATCAGCTAAAAGATGTACATTATTTCAAAAGAATAATGCGGACAGTAACTAAATCAATGAATGTCAAAGGATCAATGATCAATCCAGGCACCCCTCCCCCTGCCCAATAAATAAAAAAAAAATATTTAAATCCCCCGTCTGTCTTTTAATTGTCCAGTGGTTTCTTCTTGCAAATGCTTGGATTCGGGTATGTTTGACTGCACAAAAACATATGTGGGCGCCCCCCACATAATAAATTTTTTTACATAATATGAAAACTTTAACAAACGCCTTTCCTCAAAAGAGGGCACCCACGGCCTCACCGCGCGCTATGAGTTTATTAAAATTATTCAAACTAATATAAATAAATCAAATTAAAATTGAATAAAACACATCTAGCCTAACAGTTTAATTCTTTATATTAATATTAAAGAAAGTCAGGGAGTTAATGTTAATTAAAAAAAAAAATAATATAAAATGCATGTCATGTATTAACATTGTTTTATTATAAAAAGGAAAAGACCTCTGTAAAATTTCATATCTCACTACTAAACGAAGATTTTTATTTTTTTTAAATTGCTTATCTTTTTGAAGGTTTTGAAATTTTATCCCTTCTCTTGAAAATATTTTTTTACAAATCAATTTTCTATAAATCGATCAAATAAGCTTCTTTTTTTTCCAAAGACATCACCTGGACATAGTTAAAAATTATATGAAAAAACAAATAAATAAAATAATAATCTATGTTAAAATAAAAAAAAATCGATTTAATCAATCCCACACCACTGCAGCCTCCCGGAGAGCGAGAACAATAGGGACAGTAATTATCAGTAAATGTCAGCACTTGTCTAAGTTTTTCAGCAGGGACAGTAAACGGGTCAGTAATTGTCTAAGTTTTTCAGCACCGACTAAGATTGTCAGCACTTTTCTAAGTTTATCAGTACCGACAGTAAAAAGATCAGTAATTGTCTAAGTTTTACAGTAACGACAGCACATTATCAGTAATTTTCTAAGTTTGTCAGTAAAAAATGGGAATGTCAGTACGTTTTTGACTTAGTAGTGTTGGCAAAGTTGAAGACGAACACAGTTTTTCTTCCGATTATACGTTAACAAAAACCTTCTTCATTTCAAAGTTTTATAATGCATGTTAAAGATTTTTGCCCTCGTATTTCTGCCGTTCGAGTATAAAATTGGTTACTGAGAGAAAGTGTACTAAGTTTGACATCCAAGATGGCAGCATAGAGAAAAAGCACGAATATACATCATACGAAAACCATATTTTTTAAAAATATGATAAAATATCATTGATTACCTTCAGGAAAGTAGTTCCTCCAGCCAGCTTCAGCCACAGTAATGTCTGCCTGGTTACACGGATTATAGACGCGGCACTTCTTGTCTTTGGCGTTAAACCCGAAACAACCACAAGAGAAGCCGCATAAGGCCGTACAGAACGTCAGCGAACGGGCGGTGTATTCTGAGAGAAATTCACTGTCTGACTTTCTGTGATCATAAGCTAGATCTGCAAAATACTTACGAGTCCCTGCAATCACGACCTGTAAGAAGGCAGCCATCATGAAAAAACGGGGGGAAATGCGCATATTGTGATCAAACATTTTTGCTTGCAATAATATTTCAAATACGGACCCGTTCAGAAGATGAAAGTTTAAGTTACATTGAAATAAATATGTTACAACTCTTAATTTATTCTGACGAAAAAAATATGTCAATATTCTACTTTAACCCCAATCAAATAACTAGATCATGATAGTCAAGGTGGAGCTAGTTATTCTGTTTTGCATATTTTATATTGAATACAGTAACACAATTCAAGTCACATGTTAACCTGGCTTAAAAACAGTCATAGTTTGTTTTTATTCTCAGTCGGAGTAAAATTTGTAAATTGATGACAAATTCTAATAGATGAAATACTGTGTAGAAAAATAAAATTCATGTACATTAAAAATGAGGTATCAAAGCAATTTTCTGCGTTGAATATTCAGATTTTTGATAAAATTAATTACTGTAAACAAATGTCTAAGCTGTAAAAAGCTCTGTGGTTTTTTAAATATATAAATTAACGAATTTGATTTATTTTTAATTTTGAAAAGTTTATCTCCGAGTAACTTTTACTAATTCACAGGCATTTACGCGTACAATACATTTTTTTTAGCATAATAATGATGGCACAATCATTACTGCATCACAATAAAATAATTTAGATATAGTCTATCGGAATTTAAGTACACTTATACGGAAGTCTTATTCTAGTGTTTAGAGATTATACTGAATTTATATTTATAAATACATGTATGATTTACCATTACTAAGAATAAAATATTTCTGTAATGTTGTTTTATAAATGCATGCATAAAAAATGAAATTTGACCAAAATTATCGAATTATTTAAGATTTAAGACTTAATATAAATTATAGGGTCGCAGGTATATTGTAAAATCCTTTTTTTCTTTATCTTTCTTTCATATACCAAATGTGTTATTGAATACCATATGAGATCAATCACTGTAGATGTTTGAAGTTTATGCCGGAATATTGGAAAGAAGCCCTGAGGAAATAACTTGCAATTGCCAAATGTTCAATGCACCGTTATGCACCTGAAAAGTTCTCAAAATGACTATGGAACATCAAATTTATAATAAGTAATTTTGTTTAAAAATCAAAGACTTAAACCTTTCTATTTTAACTCAAATGAATAATTAGGGACTTGAATTTTAAAATATATAAAATGAATATGATTTTCCAAACTACTTGTATTTGTGTTTGCCTTCAATAGTTCCCATCTAAGAACAGATTTGGACAATTAATTTTTTTTTCTCGCTTTTTAATATCATCCAATACCTTAGAATAAATTTTAACCATATGTGAAAAAAAACAGTGGATACTAGTATACTGTATAGGGGATTAATTTCACGGGTTGTAATTTTCACGTTTTGCTCTTCTTTGACACAATCACGGTTTCTTGAATTCGCGGAATCGGTATATTATAAAAGTTTCCTCCCTTATCTATACCTATTGAAAACTTATTCACTGTTTCTTGAATTCACGGTTCCATTAACACCGTGAATATAGCGAATATAAACACCGCGAGTTAATTTCCATCTATACAGCATAGGAACCCCCCTCAAATAATTAAAAATATAGTAAATTTGGGTTAGTCAATGTCTTTTATGGTTAAAAAATTGGTGTCAGTTTGATAGTATCACCAATAGACCCTTTAAGGTAATATCATTTTATGTCCAAAATATTAAATCGATAGAAATAGAAGGCAAAAATGATTAAAAACAGATTTTTCTCTCATTCTCTATCTTAATGAAAATGATGATGACCTTGAATCTAAAATTTAAAAAAAAAATTCGATCTCAGTTAAGTTGATACCGTCATTAAGTGATATTGTGTTCTCTGTTCTGTTAGTTTTCATTAATTTTTTCATACAATTAATATGAGAAACAACCCTCCTTTAAAGGATAGTAACAATATAGGCCTATTTAAATGTTTTTACATAAAGGGGATTTTCAAAGAAAGAATAATTGTTGAAGCCGTCATTATGGAGTCTGCTAATGGAAAATTTCAATAATTTAAATTCAAAAGAAGCAACAGAAAAAAGTGAAAGTGATACATGTAATATATAATTAACTATCTAATTAACCAAAAAATGAAGCAAAGCATTTTTTTTTTCAAAAACTAATTACATAAATGTAGTACGCAAACGGTATCTTTAAGAATGATTAAATACTTTCATAATTGACATTTTTCATAAGGACTGCATGATCAAAAGATATGTCAGCGAGTTTATTGAAATTAATGGAAGATATGTAGATTGTATCAATAATTCTCTTAATCCTGTCAAACAAACAAATGGTATACCTATGAGAAAAAATACAAAATTCATTTGTAAATACTTCTACTGGAAATGAAGACCGTTGATTCATGATCATGATCACCAAGCGTTTAACTATTCTCTCTTCGTGGCCTAATTCCCTACAAGCAACATCATTCAGTTAGACACTGTATTACACTTAGACATTATTTTCTGAATAATTATACCTTAAAAACATTGCATTCATAGCAAAATAAATATGCCAATTCGACTTCACTGAAGACACTTCCTATTTCTTTCCAAACTCATTAATCTATTTGTTTTCCTTTCGTAACATTTTTTTATCATCAACATTTAAAAAGGCCTACTTGAAATAGATACATATTGTACACATTTTCAGTCACTGTATATTTTCTTTATCCTGCAACTACCCCTTGCATTGACCTAATAGAGGTAACCTAATAAACCAAAGCTTTATCCGGTCACTGCCCTAATAAAGCCTCGTGCATGTATTCCGACATTCATAGCAACGTTATCCACATTCTTTACTTCAATAGATAATATACATTTATTGTCTGAGCTTGAGGGTAACGTGCTTTTTGTCGGACCCAAGAACCAGACTGTCTGCCTGAGGCCGTTAGAGTCGACAAAACGCATTTTACCCGTGCAAGAACTCAGTCAATAAATGTTTTGTTATACCTTTCATTATAATTTTTTACATACATGTATTTTGTACAATTTCCGTGATGTTACTTCAGGTCATTTAATATTGAACACCAACGAATGAAAATGAGATTAAACTCCGCCCATTCTGTGACGTGACCTATCCAACATCTCACTCAGCGGTCAAACCTCGATTTTTTTATGCCCTTTGGGCAAAACATTAAAAATGTTACATTTTTTGTATAACTTTAATTTGAACAAATTTTCAAAGGTATAAATTTGAATGCTTGATTGTTCTAATAAAGACCGTACCTGATCACCGTACCTGGTCGAAACCGGACAACACAATAAATTTATTGAATACCGTTCGGTATCCACACGTGAGAATCTTCCGCAATTTCAATTTCAAGGTGTTGTTCTCCACTTTGTCTTTGATTAATATTTAAAAAGTTCAGTAAGAAATATTAACATTCAGTGTGATTTTCTTTATGAAATCCATCTGAAATCCACGACGTTCAAATCTCTAAAACACACGCAAAACCTTGTCACCACGCGTTAGAATACACAGTAGGAACTATATGGATTTTCAATACTTTATAAACACCAAAATGTACATTGTTTGACACAATTTAACAAAAAAAAGTTAACAATGTTTAATTAACGTAAAAATACAACAAATGTGCATTTAAAATTAATTTGTCACTTTTTTTCCTCGCAATGTTCGTTTGCGTTATTTAACTTTACGACGTCACAAACGTCACAAACGGCTCTTCCGTCTATAAAGCACACCAGTTTTGAAGGGCGCTAAATTCACATTAAAGATTACCAAAATAAAAAAATTATGAAGAGGAAAAATTAAAGAATGTAACTATAAGTATTGAATTCATATTTTGGGATGTCTTCGGTCCTATAACACACCTGGCCGTGCCGACAAATTATCATACCGCGCACGCGTCCAGGTGTGTTATAGGACCGGAAACATCCCAAAATATGGATTCAATGCTTAATTAATAATATCATATTCTTCTACTGAATGACATTTAACATTTCTATAAAACAGATCAAAAGACGAATTTTTAATTAATTCTGAATAGTTGTTAAAACAAATAGGCTGTAATGGATTTTTTCGTGCTGGTTATCCGATTATTGTTATTATTGATATTGTCGGTTAGGTGGATTGTCAAAAAAGACGAAGAACAGTGCATTAAATATTCAATACTTGTTTACATTGTACATAATACAATTATTATTTTACTTGCGTATTTTTTACTTTTTCATATATGAAAATCATAACAGTGGAGCAGATCATTTCATGTTTATATTATTGCGCCGTGTGAATACGTCCCGTAATAACATATGACCTGTGACAAACTTCATACTGTAGATATGAGTATTGTTTAATAATATATAATAGAAAGATACAACAAATGTATATATTCTGATCTGCATTGTTGTTTTGTAGTATTGTATTATTGTTGCGGTGTTTTTCTCTTGAAGTCCACTGTATTTTTATTTTTGATACATCATGGCTAAATGTGATCTAACAACCACGCTCTATCAAGATAGAGCACTCCAGGGTGATGATGAAACAATTCTTGTCTCGGTCCATTTTACCGTGAGACAAGCCCCCTCTTCTGATATCTGAAGATACACTCGTTAAAAGGTACTCTATATATTACATAGACTGAGATAGTTCGCGAACTTTTCATCACCCCTTATGATACCGAATCCCTACATTCCTGATTACTTGTCATTTTAGTTTACATGGTACCGTGAAAAGAAGGACCATACAATTAAAAAAAAACGATTGATTTATTTACTGATTGATTAAATATTGTTTAACTCAAATTTGGCAATCTTTCAGACATTATTTGGCGGAAAGGAAGCTACAAAATTAATGTAGTCTTTAGGAGAATATTTATCATGATTTTTTTCTAAGTGTTTCCAAAATTTAACTGGCCGGTCTTGAAATTTCTGAATTCCTTTTACTCTCAATTTCATAAACTGATTTTTTTCCATATTCATTTATCCTGTTTATGAACGTATAAACGTATACATATGGAAATTTAAAAGCAGAATTCATACCAAAATCACAACCAATAAATATTTTTTTCTATTTTTTTTTTAAATTTTGTTTCTGAAGTTAAACAATGCGAAACATATAACAAATGACAACAAAGTATGCATTGATCGAAAAAAAAAATAACATGACATCACCTGTCATAGATCACTTCACATCAGGCTAAATATTTGTTTATTTATATAAATCAACACAAGTGTTGAAACATCTGCTCGACAATTGCTCCATCGTGCATTCATGTATGATACGACCAAGTGTTTTACTTCCTATAAAATGTATTCTAATTTAAGATATATAGTCTTTTTTTTATGTAACTATAACTAGAATATTTTTCAATGCAATTCTTAGCAGTTGTTGTTATCCATCCAAATGGAAATTGGGTATCATAGTACCGATATCCAAAAAGGGGATAAAATGGATCCACAAAACTATAGGGGAATAACCTTATTAAGTTCTTTAGCTAAATTCTTTTCTCGTATTTTGAATAATAAATTGCAAAAATGGTCTGAAGACAACAATATTATATCTAATGCACAATATGGATTTAAGAAAGGTTGTAGTACTATTGATGCTGCTTGTGTTCTAAATAACACTATTGATTTTAATATTGCAAAAGGTTAAAAACTTTTTTGTGCTTTCGTAGAGCATTTGATACGGTGGAAAGAAATGCATTGTTCTCAAATCATTAAAGCTAGGTATTGATGGTAGAATGCTAAGAATTGTTACATGTAAAGCTATGTAAAAATGAATAATGGGGGAGAAGTGTGGGGCTTTATTCCAGCAAAAGAATTTGAAAGGTTACAATTAAAATTTGGTAAAAGACTATTGCGAGTTTAAACTTCTACATGTACTTCTACATGTTGTTTATTATGAAATAAAAAAAAACCGTTAATAGTAACGAGAACATTTCGCATTATTAAATATTGGTTTAAAATTTTCAGATTAGAAAACTGTCTAATAAGCCAATTTATAATTATGATTTCAAGAATATGGCTTCAAATTGGATTATTTTTGTTAAGCAGATCCTTTTTGTTTCATGGTTTTGATGTAGATCAGAAAACAAATAGAAATGAAAAATATTAAAGTTTATTATCGGTGTTCCAATTTTATGAAAGTGAAGAGTTCAATATAAAAAACGACTATATATTTCCGTTAAATTAGACCTAGAGTACAGAATAACTTTGAGCAAATGATTGTTTTGTTTTTTAAATCATCTTCCATTTCATGAGATATGACATTGGACCCATGACAAGAACATAGAGCAGATGTATTTATCGAGGACATTTGTCTTCATGTACTTTGTATGCACATCTATAGGAGAAAGATGTCAAAAGTAGGTAGTACTTTTATTAAAATTCATTAATCTTTAATGTTAAACAAAGTTGTTTTAATAATAGAAACAGAAAACAACCAGAATGCATCAAGTTCAAGTTTAGTGATGAAGAGCAATTACTAGAAGTGGAATTGGGGGGGGGGGGTAACCAGTTTACTATGAAAAATAGAAATAGGGATGAATATTTTATAGGATAGTCGAATAATGTATGTGTTCCAAGACGCACAATATCGGTAAATTTATATTCAATATATTTTCAATATTACTTAAAAATAATACACATTTTCCGTCCACAATATGCAATGTCTCCCACTGAATTAATTTTGTTCTAATGGGAGAAATAACTGCTGTGTTGGTTACGCCTGGAATAGCAACCTGCAAGAATGCCAAGGTAAAAGAAAATATCTTATTTAATTAAAGGTACTTGGACACAGATTTGAAGTAAATATTTTCTGTATAATATCACGAATTATATGTTTTAATAGTATCTCAAACAAAAATTAATTAAAAATCTTATTTCATTTAAATATTATTAAAACTTATAATTTTTTGGCGGGTTTGATTGACACGTCCTTGCACTTTCACAAATTTTAACTTTATTCTTAATCCTTAGGAAAAGTGGCAATCTTGTTGTGTATTAATGAGAAATATTAAAACTTTAATCCAGAAAAATAATTTTATTCAGAGTAGAAATTTTAGAAAGTAAAACTCCTTCACAAGTATCGTCATTCCGAGCTAAGTGTTGTGTACAGAGTTTAGCAAATCGATCACACTCGTGTTATGTACACAGTTTTTGTAAACAGGGCACGAGCTCTGTTATTGTTGATGTTTACGATTCACCGGGTGCGTTCAATCGTTGAAGTCTGCTCACCACAAGTGCACGGACTGACAATATATCGTGTGTTTGTTTTGCTTTCGAACATGTCTACTCTGAATTTTCTGGATTATAGTATTAATATTTTTCATTTATACACAACCAGATTGCCACTTTTTCTAAGTATTAAAAATAAAATTAAAATTTGTGAAAGTGCAAGGATGTGTCAATCAAACCCGCCAAAAAATTTGAAGCATTAATTACTTTTAAATGATATAAAATTTTTTATTTATTTTTTGTGTGAAATGCTATTAAAATATATGTCGTAATATTATAGAGAAAAAATTAACTTCAAATCTGTGTCCAAGTACCTTTAATAGCACATTTAATCGTTTACGGTAAATCATTAAGAATTGGCAATGAATAAATGCAATCTAATTTATGCAATTTAATATATACATAAACTTCATAAAGTACCCATATCATAATATTTAACATGTACACATATCTGTACATTAATATTACTAGAGTGCATGCCTGGGTTTGGTGGAATCAACTGTTCTAAGGTGTGTCCATATCCACTGTACGGTCCCGGATGTCAGCAGGTGTGTCAATGTGACGAAGATTCTTGTCATCCAGCGTCTGGATGCGACATTAAAGGTAAAGATAAGTTTGTACATTTAAACAAAAATGCAACTATTGAAAAATACCACTTTATCAACTCAAAAAATTATATAATCATTCATATAAAATTATCAAACTTAAAAATAATTTATTCAGAATGAGCAGATTGTTTTTCTTAATGCCACTTTGATAATATTGGTACTTTATATCTTCCAGCCATACATATATTTACGCATCTTAATGAACATGAATATATATATACTCGATTAATCTTTTACGTATATTTTCGAAATTATGGTGATTAATTTAGGCTCATCAAGAAATACCACCTAAACAACAATAAACCCTTTAACACAACTTTTAAAAATTTTACATTTAACTAAGCTAAAGAACGAGTGGATTTAACTGGCCAGAAAAATGTCGTAAGTTAAAGTTTCATTAAATGTTTATTTTTTTTCATCATATAAACCCCGAATATCTTAACCATGTATTCATGGTACAGATGTGAATTTAAAACACTCTTTTTGATAAAGTTATTATTATTATTTTTTAAATATTGACTCAGCTTTACGACTTAGACATTTTTCTTAATAAAGTTATTATTATTATATTTTGCTCAAATATTAACTCAGCGTTACGATTTTTCTGTTTTATATTACGCATGTGTTTTTTTTCAAAATCAAAAAAAAACATCCGAAAAGTCATTTACATAATGAAGCATATACACACGAAAATGAAAAAATTGCTAGAAACATTCTCCTTAAATTTCAATGTATAACATAAATATTTTAACACAGTATACAAAAATAAACAAATTTATATCTTGAGATGCAGGATATATCTGCTCCTCTTCGTTTTCTAACGGAAAAGGAAGTCCTAAGGATTCGACTAAAATTCCAAAAGTTGAAAGTACGGGGAAATACTAATGACCCGATAACCCCAAATATGGGCCTCTCTAATAACGCGATTTAATTTTTAGCAATTAAATCGAATCGCTTTTGTACAAATGATGTAAACACCGCACGACTAGTATATGACACACGGATGGAGTAAATTGCAATCAGTGAAGCCAGAGACAAAAAATATTTTGGTTGTCACAACGAAGAGCACAAATATTATAACTGTGTTTCATATTTTTTGCCACAGCACCAACTCTTTCCTTCCTCTCAAAAGCTTGATAAGGAAAAGGTATTTTTTGTGCAGACGCTGCTTAAGAAAGAATTTAATTATTTTATACCGCTTCTTTGCGCATAAATACATTTTAGGGAACACTGAAAAAAAAATGTTTCGAGTATAATTCGAATTTCCTCGACAATACATTAAAGAGAGAATATACAGTATCCTTGACCCAAGCGCCTATGGCTTTTTCCCTAAAATGTATTTCTGCGCAAAGAAGCGGTATATGACCAAGAAATTTGGTATTGTTACTAAATAACTTAATTTTGAACTACTCCCATATGATTAGATTTTAAATGTTTTTAATTACATGATATTTAATAATTTTTCGTAATTTGAAATAATTGTTAAAATATATCTACCAAATTTTGCAAAGACTATAAAATGTATTATTCCTAATGTCTATTTTATATGTTATTTGGGTGGGGGGGGGTGTACATTTCAGATGTGTACTAAATTTATATTAAGCATAACCCAAAGTACGCAGATAACTATTGATTCCATGCAGGATGCAATTGTAAAATTAATTGGGTCATTTTGCACTTTAATTATCACTTTGTGTTTTTTACTTACCTCTATCATATTTCTAAGGTAATTAATAAATAATGTTTTATTTCGTGCAAAATATTTTGGAATACAATCAATAATGAAAAAAATTATACAAATATCAATGCATATTGGTTATTCTGCAAATCTTATTTGCACTAATAAAAATTATATTAATATAAAACGGCAAAATACCCCAAAACAAAACAAATTATCACGCTTACCAGACTAAGTGTTATTTGCTATAAAATATATAGCGTATAGCAATTTCTATAAATGAAATTTGAATTTAAAAAAGAATCACGTGCCAAGGACGAGTAAGCAACCCCCGCCGGCCGGTCATACAACCTTTGTGCTCCTTGTCATGATTTGGAAATAACGGAAAAGCTCGTCCATAATTGTCTGTGTAAATAACACACTATTAGTTTGAAAAACGTCAATCTGCATTTACCATGTAATGAAAGATTTTTTTTTTCTGCCATGGCTATCAACTTGTTTGTCAAAAACTCCCCACAGTTTTGAAATGTTTCATATGTAGAGAATTCTCTTGCAAATCAACTATAAATCTAAAATAATGTATACATGTGATAAGAGTATATAACTGCATACGTAAGGGAAGCTAACGATAAAAAAAGTTAAAATAATCTAGTTCATCCTAAAGATTCTTAGTTAAATCACCGATAGAGTCTTTCTTGTTAAATATCCAAATATGTCACATTCAAGCTCACGATGGAATCTCGTGCCTACATATGGATGGAAACAGCTCAAGTTAGGGAAATGTAATCAAGATCAAAAGAAGTAGCTTGTTTTCGCCTTTAGTAGAAATATCGATGGCGTTTCATAACTACACTGTAACTCAAGGATCAGACGAAACCTTCCTCAGGCCAAATGATTCTATTTTGTTGGTTGTCAATATTGAAATTACATTGATGTCTACAAGATGCTGAAAGAACTTAACGCAGTGTATTTCTGCTTGTCGGGTTTGCAAATGATTTGTTGGTCTCTACATGTAAAACAATGTCTAAACATCATTTACGCAAATCATCAGTTCTCGTTTTGTTTGAGCATAAAAAATCATGGGCATCAAAATGCTTTGTCACATGTTTTAGCAAGATTTGTGAGCGTGTAGGATCTAATGGAGATAAAATAAAATTTCAACATATTGACAGAGCGTCATTACATCAAATGAAAAAGTCACTAGAGAGGAGTGGAATATTCAATACACTCAAGAGCATGGTCATTTTTTTTATTCCCTATGCCTGCAAGTAGCAATTTTACAAAACACAGATGCAAAAAGAAATAAGGCAGTATAATATTTATTTTCTGGCGACTTTTGTTTGTTTGTTGTATTTGATATTTAACGTACCTTTCGAGAAGTTTTAAGTCATATGGAGACGCCAGCACTTGCTGATAGAGGCTGCAACATTTTACATGTACCTACACCCGAATCTCAGAACCACTGAGCTGTGAGATGTCATAATAATTACAGTGTTGATTAATTTAATACATATTTAAAAAGTCTGGTAAGTTCATTCTTATATTAACAAATAATATATTCTTGAACAATAACATGAACATAAATTACATTGAATAAGAATATAATCTTTTCAAATAAGAATGTTATGGAAATATAAGCATGTATGTTAGACCAATACAGGGGTATTATTAAAAAGCAAATTAAAAAAAAATTGTGGTTCCCCGCTTTCGATGTTTTAGGGGAGGGATGCCTATATTTACGACATATTGTGTCAAATATGAACGTCATATAATATGTCATTAAAAACTTATCGCCACTATTTATATTTCTGAGAGTAAGTTTAAATATGAAGTCAGTGTCAAGGCGTCAAAAATCATAGCATGATCGGAAAATTTTATGTCATGCACAAGTCAAATATATAAGCAATATCTCATCCTAATCAAAAGTTGTAAGAAAATATAACGTTTTTGAAAAATAGCTCAAACGTCAAGTTCAAAGGCTAAAAAATCATAATATTAATAGCCCTTTCTCATTTCATTCAAAAATTATAACCAAGGTTAAAGTTTTTGTGATAGAAAACAGGCAAAAAGACTGACAGGCGAATGAGATTTGATGTCCCTCGTATATAGAGCAGGAAGCATCAAGGCTTTTGTATAAAGTAGAGGACAATTAACAACGGCAAACAAAGACCCCAGTACTGAGGGGACCAATGAGATTGCTGAAAAGGTCATGTAAAGCTTTGAGGTTTCTTCGTTTACAAAATAAAAAAAAATTACTACAAAGGAAATTTTTCCGTAATATGCTTCAGGGCAGATGATACAAACAAACTTGTGTCATAAAAATTGAAAATAACAGCGTAGTTTATTTTTCATTCAAAGTCTTACAAAAGCGGAATTTGAAGTGAAAAATATTGGTATGAATTAATAAGAATGGCTGTAAAAGGTATTTTGAACATTATGGAAGGTTAACTTTTTCTTATCATTATCATTTGGGAAATTTATTAGGTTCATCATTTGCAGAAAAATAGGCCCATAAATATATACCAATCCAGGCATCCATTTTCGTTTGTATCTGTCCTTAATGTTTAAATTTCTCGCTCTCCTAAATCGTTATATGTTAACGAACGCTTCTTCCGCTTCATTGATATCTTACATTTGCGCGAGTTCCTACATGTATATATTTACGCATAAGTAAACACGAAAACGGAATTTAAAACCGTTTCACACTTAACTTACTAGAAAAACACACCAAATGTGAATACATGTATGTGACAATTTCGTTGTCCTTTCCAAACGTATTTATCAAACTCTGTTTCCTTAGTTCTTCCATTATCCAATGTTATAAATTTACAGAGTACAAAAGTGAAACAATGAATGTTTAACTTTAATTTCCGTCAGGATAAGTATAGCTTAATGAGAATAACTTTTACCCATACGAATATTTTCCTGTTAATCAGAACTCAAACTGCATATACGCCATTGGATTTTGAACAAACAAGGGATGTTCTTGTACATAATTACTTTCATCTATATTTCAAATACAACTTTTGGAGAAAAATGTGAAAAGTATGTATAACTTTTGCAAATTCATGTTTATAAATTCGTAACAAAAGTATTTTAGTTGTGTAACTTGTGTATAAACTGAAACACTAAGTATGTATCAAGTCTGTATTGAAAAAAACAACAATATGGATTTGAATAAGTAACTAGGGAGAAGCCATTTCCTAAAAGTTCTGACTATGACTTTTGGTCATATAAAAATGTATAGCGATTTATAACTAATGAGTTTAATCTATCAACTATTCTTCTGTTTTTCCCTATGGAGGGAGGATTATATTATAATTTTAAGGATATTTCTTTTAACCTAAAATCTAAACTTTTCAACTTAATTTCTGAAAGTTCTGCCCTATTTTGCTTTCTTATAGATGTCTCATGCTGCATGACATGTACAATTTATGTCGCATACATGAGAAGAATACATGTAGAAGCAATATTTAAAAAGTAACCGAAGATTATATAAGTAGTCACATAGTGGATTCTTAATCGTTGAAAAGATGAAAAAATAAGTTTACAACTACCAATATTACTATATATATATACACTTGTGAAGACGTAAATTTCATGTCATTTCTTAACTTGCAATTCAGAAAAGCATATTTTAATAAGAAAAATCTGATCGACAAAACTATTTCGTGTATTATCTTCTACCTGTATTAATAATTTTTAGCTCTACTGGTCAGAGACCAGAAGAGCTTATGCGATAGTAATGCGTCCGGCGTCTGTCTGTCTGTCTGTCTGTCTGTAAACAATTTTTCAAAACGCTACTCCTCCTACAATTTTAGTCTGATTTCAGTATTACTTGGCACACAAGTAAACTGCAGAAGGATAAAACGTACGCTGAACTAGGACCTTAGGTCCCCTGCTCAGTTCACGTCTACCGGGCCTGTTTACTCCGCTACAAAATATAGTGCGTTGCATACGTAAAGTGAAAATAGAATAAATCGTAATACTGTGAAGCCTTTTCAGTGTAAATAAAACAACAGAAAATTTATTTTTGTCATGGGAATAACCATCTGATGGGTATTAGAAAACAAAGAGGGGGGGGGGGGGGGGTTGCTGAGCAACATTAACCGCAATATTATAAGATATATGATATATAAGAGTTTAACATTTATGGATTATGTTAGGTGACCTGTGGTCTCCCCTATGATTTTATTATTCCATGTTAAGTTTAAGTATCTATATAACACTGTGTCTAACCACTGATCTCCTTACTAATAGTAAGCGACTCAGAGTAAACAACGTCCAGTCTCTGCATTCGCAAATCTCTAACAAGCAGGGGGGATGAAGATTTTGCCCCCTACCACCCCCTACCTTTTCATTTCGCTCGGACTTTTCACCAATCTTTTAACATAATGGAATAATTATTTGTTATTTAATGTCTCCTTTGTCTTCCTTATGAGGTCATGCTTCAATAGGCGACCTCATCACTATAACACTTTTTGCCGAAAATCCCTGATTTTTATTTATCTTACAAAGAAGATGTACACCCTGTATTGCGAAGTTTGGGGCTGCATGGAGTTCTCCTCCCCTTTCCCTGGAATTAACACATCAAATTCATAAACTCATCAAAACTACATTAAAAAAAGGAAATAGAATTTTAAAAATGCACCAATTGTTATTTACTTTTGGGATACATATACTGTATTTGAAGAAAAGCAAGTTGACTAATCATCCAAATTCCAAATACATACATTTAGCGGATACCAGAGGTAACAAAAAGTTAACAAGACCATAGGTCACTTTATATCGTACATCTTCACGGCGACCATAGGTCATCTTATATTATACATTAGAAGGGAGACCAGATGTCATCTTATATTATACATTAGAAGGGAGACCAGATGTCATCTTCTGTTCTATATCATATGGGGGACCAGAGGCCACATTATTTTGTACATCAGTAGGAGGACCATAGGTAACCTTATATTGTATATCAGTAGGGGGACAATAGGACACCCTATATTGTACATCAGTAGGGTGACCACAGGTAACATCAGTAGGGTGACCATAGGACACCTTATATTGTACATCAGTAGGGGGACCAGGGATCACCTTATATTGTACTTCAGCAGGGGGACCAGAGGTCACCTTATATTGTACACCAGTAGGGGGACCAGAGGCCACCTTATATTGTACATAAGTAGGGGGACCAGAGGTCACCTTAAATTGAATATCAGTAGGGGACCAGAGGACACCTGATATTGCTCTGTACATTAAAAGGGGGAACAAAAATTATCTTTTATTCTAAATCAGAAGGGGGACCAGTGGTCATCTTATTTGTACATAAGTAGGGGGACCAGAGGTCATCTTATATTGTACATCAGTAGGGGGACCAGAGGACACCCTATACAGTACATCGGTAGGGGTACCAGGGGTCACCTTATATTGTACATCAGTAGGAGGACCAGAAGTCACCTTATATTGTACATCAGCAGGGGGACCAGAGGTCACCTAATATTGTATATCAGTAGGGGGACCAGAGGACACCTTATTTTGTACATCAGTTGGGTGACCAAAGGTCACCTTATATTGTATATCAGTAGGGGGGGCAGAGCCTTCAGGTTAGTTTTTACGTTCGTCACTAGGTGGACCAGAGGTAAACTAATATTGTACATCAATAGGTTGATCAAAGGTCACCTTGTATTTTATTTCATTACGGAGACTCAAGGTTACTTTTATATTGTACAACAGAAAGGTTACCAGAGGTCACCTGATACTGTTCAAGACCAGACGTCAGATTATATTGTACATTAGAAATGGAAACAGAGGTTACCTTATACATCAATAGGGGGTCAGAGGTCACCCTATGTTGTAGATCATTATGGGGACCTAAAGTCACTTTATATTTTACCAAATAAAGGGGACCAGAGGTCACCTTGTTATTGTACATAAATAAGGAGATCAGTGGTCTCCTTTGTTGTGCATTTTTTAGGAAACCAGACATACTAGTAAATAAAATTTATATGAATGCCGAAATAAGCCATCAACGATTCTAGACCCGTGTTAACCAAGAGACATATAAAAAGAAAAAAAGGGCGGACCAGAGGTAACAGATAAAATGCATATTATTGGGATACTCGAGGTTCTCTAATAAGAATACGACAAGAGGTCTTTGGGTCTTATAGGTCATCTGAACATCATATAAAACTTCAAAACAATTGAATTAGGTTCGCGCTTTGAACCAGAGGCCAAGACATTCGCAATTTTGAAAAAAAAGCAACATTGCTCATCGAACATAACTATGCTTAGCATGCTTAGTTTGTCTACTTAATGCCTATATAGAGCGAAGGGGAACAAAAAGTGCATTTCAAATAATCAGTAATAATTAGCAATAAATAGTAGTGCCCATTGACCACAAAAACCCTCATCCTGTGGTCATACATTTCACAATGTTGGAGAAGGCACCCTTGTTCATAAAAAAATTGGTTCATACCAAAGAACAAAATTCATACCATTTATTCAATTACAGTATTTAATTAGAGCCCCCACCCCTCAATGGTACCCATGAGCAAGGGACCTTGAAATTCATAGATTCATTGTGAGAAGCTGGAAAACAAGGGTATTCAAGACACTGCATTAAAAATGAATGGTGCAGAATCAGTAAATTAGAGTGAAATTTAACCGTTCATTAAAGTTGCTGTAAAACTTGTTAAGAATCCCAAAGAAATCCTGAAATATTAAGTATGTAAAATTTACAGCAATCAATGTCTGTTTTATAGACAATTAAGCAGGTGGATTTCAATGATAAAAAATTATATAATGGGCATCAAAAATGGATACCGTCCTTGAAAACAAAAAAATTTCAACAAAAAAATCACTGAAGGTGTATGATTGACTATACGACACATAGTAAATTTGATAGCATCATTCCGGGAGTAGTTCACACTGCTTCAAAAAAAAACGTTTGACAGTAAAAAAAATGCTTAGTACTCAAAAGTCACCCTAAGTTTTAAAAAATGAGTGAAAACGATTGCGTATAAGAATATCTAAACAATTATTAAAAATATCAGTAAATGTAGTTATCCACGTTTGTTTGAATTTCAAACAGAAAATGAAATTTGAATCTTTTGCTTAAAACCCTCAAAACAAAATGTACAATAAGATGTACTTGAAAAAAAAACAGCAAAGGTCTTAGAAGAGCAGAGAATTGCAAGAGCACAAAGACAAATTTATATGCATTTTTCTTAAAAATTAGTGGTCTTGTTGTTCAAATTCGTATTCGGGGAGGCAGTTTAATTTCTGGAGGAATCTAGAAAGTTTTTTTTTGCGAAAAAAATCAAAAGGTTAATGAGAATCAAGAATCCACTACATTAGATTTTTTCATGGCAGCGTCCTAACCCGCGCGCCCTGAAGAGTAAATGAGTCTTGGGGATAAACAGAATGTTAATGTTCTTTCGCATTAACAATATTCGCGAGATCTGTTGCCTTTTGACTTGTTGCATTTTCGAAAATTAAAAAAAGCCTTTCAAAGGGAAGAACCAAGTCCAGAAAATCATAGGATTAGCCATAATCCAGTATACAAAGAGTCATACAAAAAAAATGAGTTCTAAAAACAATCAGAAATTGGATAAAAAATGTTTACGGACATGCGTTTTAGTTAAAAGATAATATTAGGTTAAATTATTATGAATAATTTATTGAAACGCGTCTTATGTTTCTTTCAGAGCAGGAGGACATTAGTCCCCCTACTGATGTACAATATAGGGTGACCTCTAATCCCCTAATGATGTACAATATAAGGTGACCTCTGCCCCCCCACTACTGAAGTACAATATAAGGTGACCTGTAGTTCCCCTAATCATGTACAATATAAGGTGACCTCTGGTCCCCCTACTGATGTACAATATAAGGTGTCCTCTGACCCCCTACTGATGTACAATATAAGGGGACCTCTGGTCCCCCTACTGATGTACAATATAAGGTGACCTATGATCTCCTTATTGATGTTCAATATAAAGTGACCCCTGGTCTCCCTACTGATGAACAATATTATACAACCTCTGGTTCCCCTACTGATTTACAATATAAGGTGACCTCTAGTCCCCCTACTGATGTACAATATAAGGTGACCTCTAGTCCTACTTATAAATGTTCAATATAAGGTGACCTCTGGTTCCCCTACTCATGTACAATATAATGTGCCCTCTGGTCCCCCTACTGGTCTCCTTATTGATGTTCAATATAAGGTGACCTCTGGTCTCCCTACTGATATCCCCCTACTGATGTACAGCATAAGGTAACCTCTGGTCTCCTTATTGATGTACAATATGAGGTGACCTCTGGTCTCCCTACTGATATACAGTATATGGTGACACTTGGTCCCCCTACTGATGAACAATATATTATAACCCCTGATCCCCGTACTGATTTACAATATAAGGTGACCTCTAATCCCCCTACTGATGTACAATATAAGGTGACCTCTGGTCTCCCTACTGATGTACAATATAAGTTGACCCCTAGTCCCCCTACTGATGTACAATATAAGGTGTCCTCTAGTCCCCTTTATTGATGTACAACATGAGGTGACCTCTGGTCTCCCTACTGATGAACAATATAATATAAACCCTGATCCCCGTACTGATTTACAATATAAGGTGACCTCTAGTCCCCCTACTGAGGTACAATATAAGGTGACCTCTGGTCTCCCTACTGATGTACAATATAAGGTGACCTCTGGTCTCCTTATTGATGTACAATAAAAGGTGACCTCTGTTCTCCCTACTGATAAACAGTATAAGATAACCTTGGTCCCCAAATGATTTAAAATATAATGTGACCTCTAGTCCCCCCCCCACTGAAGTACAAGATAAGATGACCTCTAGTCCCCCTTATTGATGTACAATATAGGGTGACCTCTAGTCCCCCAACTGATTTCCAATATAAGGTAACCTCTGATCAACTTACTGATGTACATTATAAGGTAACATCTGGTAACCCTACTTATGTACAATATAAAGTGACCTCTGGTCTCCTTATTGATGTACAATATAAGGTGATATATCTGGTTTCCCTATTAATGTACATTTTAAGGTGACCTCTAGTCCCCATTATTGATGTTCCCCCTACTGATGTACAATATAAGGTGACCTCAGGTCTCCTTATTGGTGTTCAATATAAGGTGTCCTCTGGTCTCCCTACTGATTTACAATATAAGAGACCTTTAGTTCCCCTAATGATGTACAATATAAGGTGACCTCTGGTCGCCTTAATGATGTCCGATATAAGGTTACCTCTGGTCCCCCATTGATGAACAATATAAGGTGATCTCTGGTCTCCTTATTGATGTACAATATAAGGTGTCCTCTGGTCCCCCTACTGATGTTCAATATAAGGTGACCTTTGGTCCCCCTAATGATGTACAATATAAGATAACCTCTGGTCGCCCTACTGATGTTCAATATAAGGTGACTTCTAGTCCCCCTACTGATGTACAATATAAGTTGACCTCTAGTCCCCCTAATTGATGTTCAATATAAGGTGACCTCTGGTCCCCCTACTGATGTACAAGATAAGCTGACCTATGATCTCCTTATTGATGTTCAATATAAAGTGACCCCTGGTCTCCCTACTGATGAACAATATTATACAAACTCTGGTTCCCCTACTGATTTACAATATAAGGTGACCTCTAGTACCCCTACTGATGTACAATATAAGGTGACCTCTAGTCCTACTTATAAATGTTCAATATAAGGTGACCTCTGGTTCCCCTACTCATGTACAATATAATGTGCCCTCTGGTCCCCCTACTGATGTACAATATAAGGTGACCTCTAGTCCCCATTATTGGTGTTCAATAGAAGGTGACCTCTAGTCCCCATTATTGGTGTTCAATAGAAGGTGACCTCTAGTCCCCCTACTGATGTACAATATAAGGTGACCTCTAGTCCCCCTTATTGATGTACAATATAAGGTGACCTCTAGTCCCCCTACTGATGAACTGGCCTCTGGTCCACTTACTGATGTACAATATAAAGTGACTTCTGGTCACCCTACTTATGTACAATATACAAGGTGACCTCTGGTCCCCCCATTGATGTACAATATAAGGTGACCTCTAGTCCCCTTTATTGATGTTCAATATATGGTGATCTCTGGTCCCCCTACTCATGTACAATATAAGGTGACCTCAGGTCTCCTAATTGATGTTCAATATAAGGTGACCTCTGGTCCCCCTACTTATGTACAATATAAGATGAGATAACCTCTGGTCCCCCTACTGATTTACAATATAAGGTGACCTTAATCCCCCTAATGATGTACAATGTAAGGTGACCTCTGGTCTCCTTATTGATGTGCAATATAAGGTTACCTCTGGTCCCCCTACTGATGTACAATATAAGATAACCTCTGGTACCCGTACTGATGTACAATATAAGGTGACCTCTAGTCACCCTAATGATGTACAATATAAGATGACCTTTGGTCTTCTTATTAATGTAAAATATTAGGTGACCACTGGTCCCTGTGCTGATGTACAACATAAGGTGACCTCTGGTCCCTCTTATGATGTGCAATAAAAGGTTACCTTTGGCCCCTATTTATTAAAAATGTAAGATGACCTATGATCCCTCTAATGATGTACAGCAATAGGGCAAGGTGACAACTGGTCTCCTTACTGATGTATAATATAAGGTTACCTCTGGTCCCCCTAATTACTTTTCGCTTCTGCTAATATATATATTAGAAAGTAGATCTTTATAAAGTTATTAATATGATTATTTTCGAGAAAGACAAAGAAAACTGTCTATTGTATCAAATTCAATCAATAGATAAGGTGACCTGAGGTCTCTGCATTGATACCGATGAATTTACTTTTGTGCCTTTAATGCCTGAAGAGTTCCTAAAATGTTTTATTGCTACGCAAAATGACGATCTATTTGCGGGGGACCCGAGGTCCTAGTTGAGCGTACGTTTTATCCTTCTGCAAGTAAACTACACAAAGATACATAGAATAGTGCATCGGTTTTTGATTTCGATGAACGGTGTTGCCATGGTTACTAAAAATAGAATTCTCTGTGAAATTCCTTTAAAACACTACTCCTTCTACAGTTTTGGTCTGATTTCAAAATAACTTGGCACACAAGTAGACTACACTAAGATACATAGAATATTACATCAGTTTTTGATTTCGATGAACGGTGTTGCCATGGTTACTAAAAATAGAATTCTCTGTGAATTTCCTTTAAAATGCTACTCCTTCTACAGTTTTGGTCTGATTTCAATAAAACTTGGCACACAAGTAGACTACACTAAGATACATAGAATAGTGCATCGGTTTTTGATTTCGATGAACGGTGTTACCATGGTTACTAAAAATAGCATTTTCTGTGAAATTCCTTTAAAACGCTACTCCTTCTACAGTTTTAGTTTGATTTCAAAATAAGTTGGCACACAAGTAGACTACACAAAGATACATAAAATAGTGCAATGGTTTTTGATAAGTACAAACCAGTAGAGCTACAGTCTCGACAGAGACTTCTGGTTTTAAATTATGTTTAATTTCTAAAGGACACACTATAGTGATATACATTTAGCAAATATTATTGTCCTCTCTTCCGTTCCAATCATTATGTATATCTATAATTTCTAGCGGAAGAAATAATTGCTGCGTTGGTTACGCCTGGAATAGCAACCTGCAAGAATGCCAAGGTAAAAAAAATATTTTATTTCACAACAAATTTCATCATTTACGCTAAAATATTAAACATTGGCAATGGATATATGCAATCTAATGCATGCATAAAAATAAACTTCATAAAGTACATATATCATTACATTTCAACATATTATGAATAAATGAATATTACTAGCATGCATGCCTGGCTTTGGAGGATTCAACTGTTCTCAGATCTGTCCATATCCACTGTACGGTTCCGGATGTCAACAGGTGTGTCAATGTGACGAAGATTCTTGTCTTCCAGCGTCTGGATGCAACAAAGGAAGTACATATATTTATGTTTATTTTAAAGATTAACGAGTAAAGGAGGAAAATAATGTTTGTTGAAGTAGGAAAAATGATGAAACAAGAATATAAGTAGTCTCTCTTAAAGTCATCATTTCTTTTTTTCTATGGTCGATACAATGACCGTGTCAGAAAATACAATTTATCATTAAGTCAAATGCTGACTGACGTGTTTCAAACTTATTGAAAGTCAGTATTGACATACTGGAATAACTACAACTTAGACAATTTTTCCATTGTATTATGTTATAGAATAGTTTTTTTTCTTTTTAAAACACTTTTTTTAATTAATTAATTTAATTTTTTTCCCCCTCAAAATCAACAATACATGATATACTTGTCAAATCCAACACGGAAGCCAATTATAGCTCTATCTATTTTAATGAATTTTTTTTATATAAATGTACATCTATTGAACTTGTTTTCTTCATTTCTTAAGAAAACAACTTTTGTAATCCATCAGTAAATGTTAGCTGGAACTGGTTTTTCTATCAACTTTCTTTAGCAGTATGTTATGCAAACAATGAAACTTACAATGACGCACAAATTACAGTGTAATAACACAATATTAATACTGCAGACTTACATGTAAATTTACCACTTAAATGTTTTATAGTTGAATATGGAATATATTTTAATCTTGAGGCGGGATTTTTTTCATATTTTCATTTGTGCATATCGCACTCATTAAAATATTTTTAAAAAATGTTCCACAATTGAAACTGTTTTCTATATTCAAAAACCTAACATTGAATATTCTCTTTTTTTTGTTGTTAGAAATTAAAGTTACAAAAAGTGCATTAAGTAACTTGTTTAAAAATCTATTTGGAAAACTTTAAGAACAGAGGGTGTTGTAGTTCTTTTTTTTCCCTTAATTGTGTAGATGATCAAATACCAAAATTCCATTAAATTTGACTCATTTTTTTCCGTTTAAAGCACAATGACTTTTTTATTAAACGCAGTAATGTTTTTATGAAACACAACTTTTAAAATTTTTGCGTTTAAACGCAATATTAGGCGAAAAGAAAAAAAATTATTAGTACGCGAAGAATCAATTAAAGTTAAACATAGTGTAATCGACGTGGCTCCCAGTCAATAAATCTATTCTTTTACTTAGAAACGAGAAAAGTTCAATTCAGCAGCACTAAAACAAATATTCTTTATACACAAAATTAACTGTATTTTTCATGACACTAGGAAATAATTAAAAAAAAACACGTTCTCTCTTAATGTAGGATTCTTGTCTGGCTTCTGACTAGATATAAATATTATAAATATATTTGCTGCTATGTCTTATATATTAAAATGAAAAAAGATTAAAAAGATCATATTTTTCTTTCCCTATCATAATTGTACAACTTCAAATAAAAGTGGTAAACTGAGTTTGAAATCCAGCAGGAACTATTGGTGGAATGATGGCGTATGAAAATATCTTCTTTTCCTGTTTCTAAAAATAACTATACAACAATGAATTTAGTTACAATTTTTAAACAATCAAAGACCAAAAAATTTCAAATGCAAGTTAAAGTAATAATAAGGAACAAAAGTTTTAAAGTATATCAAATAAATATGATTTACCAAACAAAGTACAATTATGATAGCTTTTAAAAGCTTCCAATGTAATTACACATCTCAGGGAAAAATCCGTAAAAAAGTGGGTTTTTTTCTTTCTTAATAAAGGATCAAAACTTTTTGTATCATTTTTTATCTTTATATAATTACTTTATTAAATGTTAGAATATGAAAAAAATAACTTTAAGAAGCATAAAAAAACTAATATGTATCCTAAAATTTAAGAAGAAAAGAGAAAATTTTGATTAGCCAATATCCAGTTTTGTTAAATTATTCATGTCAATTTGGTAATATCATGTTATAGACCCTATATGGTGATGTCTTTTTAAGCAGAAAGAAAAAGAAAACATTTTATCATTTGATATAGAAGAAGGCATTGCATGGTTGCCAATAGTGATTTTTTTATTCTTAATGTCCAGGGAAAAGGTTATGACCTTGAACTGACCTTGCCTCTAATATAAAACGGTCAAAACTTATCTAACTGATACCATCACTCAGTGATTTGTCTCCTTGGTTCTGTTAAAATTACATTAGTTTTTAAATACAAGAAATATGAGAAGAATCCTACCTTAAAAAACAAAGTAATACATGTATATTAATCTAGAGGTTTCCAAATTTTATAGATACAAAAGGATTGACAGAAATTTCAAAACTTCATGAAACCTCGAACAATGAAATCAGTGATGTCAAAGGTGAAGAAAATACATCTTCAAATACCACAACGAAAAGCATAATTATACTGATGTTTATCATCATATTTGGTGTCATCGCAATTATTTTGTTCATTTTCTTAATGTCTACGTATTTCAAATCTTCCTATCGGAGTGTGACCTGCAACTGATCCACTTGGTTTTGAAAATATCACTTTTATTACTTTGAAATCAAGTTTAAAAAAGGAGACATTTGTTGATATAGATTGTGTTTAGGAAAAGTGTTGAAAAAAGACATGTTTCATTTATGTTCTTAGTAGAGGAGGAAGTTTATGTTTCTTGTAGAAATGAATATACACTGTATGTAGAATAAAATATTGATGTGATATTTTTTCAATATTTTGTAAGATCTAGATCATGATATTTTCCAAAAATATGTATTATTGTTTCAACATTCATGTAAGTGAAAACAAATCTTTCAAACTTCTGAAAACACCGAATTAAAATGAGAACTTTTCAAATTCTAGTGAGAAAGAGGGTTTTCATTTGTGAGGAACGATTTAATCTTAAAAATGAATTGTAAAGAAAAATCATGGAGTAACAATTTGAAAGAGGCACCATTGCTTATCATAATTATAAACTTAGCATGCTTACTCTATTTACTTACATGCAATACCAAGAGACAGATCTGAGTAACAAAAAGAAAATGCACTTCCACTTTATAACTAGTTGTGCATCCCATCCCAAAGGAAGCACTGACCCTGGAGCCATATATTTCAAAATTTTGGAAATTTTATCATAAATTTTACTTCATCATAAATGGTTGATTAATGCCAAAGAGCAGATTTCAAAGCATTAATTTATTTTCAGACTACGTAACCCCCCCCCCTCTAATACCCCTGACCCAGGGGGCATGAAATTAACTATTTTGCTAAATGCACCTTTCTTCCTCATAAATATATAAACTTGGATCATAGACATAATACCCAGTAGCAAAGGACAAGACTTTCAAAGAATTAATTTATTTTTCACTACATAATCAAAAGAGACCTCCCCCCCTCCTCCTTACACCAAATGGCAAACCCCTGTCACAGGGGCCATGAAATTCACAAATTTGATTGAAGCATTATAATGTTATACTAAATTACTAGTAGTTTATTTAATACCCAGGAGCAGAAGAAGATTTTCAAAGATATAATGCATTTTCAATATATATAATCAATAGAGCCCTGCCTTAACACCAGAACCCCTGACCCTGGGGCCATAAAATTCACAATTCTGAAAGAGTCACTCTTACACATCATAACTATGTACTTACTTTAGTTAGTTTATTTAATACCCAGGAGCAGAGCAGATTTTCAAAGAAATAATGCATTTTCACAATATAATCAATAGAGTCCTGCCCTTACACCAGAACCCCTGACCCAGGGGCCATAAAATTTACAACTTTAGAAGAGTCTCTCTTACTCATCATAACTATGTAGTTAGTTAGTTTATTTCATACTCAGGGGCAGAGAAAGAATTCATAAATTTTCACTATATAATCAATAGAGCCCCGCCCTAACACCAGAATCCCCGACCCTGGGGCCACGAAATTCACAATTTTGTTAGAGGCACTCTTGCTCATCATAACTAAGTACTTAGTTAGTTTATTTAATACCCAGGAGCAAAGGAGACGATTTTCAAAGAATTAATGCATTTTCATTATGTAATCAATAGAGCCCCGCCCTAACACCAGAACCCCGGACCCTGGGGCCATGAATTTCACAATTTGGTAGAGGACCCAATGGTTATTACATTCATGCTGACAGTTTGACTGCTTGATGTCCAGGAGTAAAAGAGAAGATTTTTAAAGATTGCATTAATTTTGGTGATTTGGGCCCCACCCCTCAGGCACCAGGGGGGCAGGGACCATGAAATTCAAAATTTTTGTTCCCCTTTACCCATAGATGCTTTATGCCAAATTTGGTAAAAATTGGTTGAGTGGTTGCAGAGAAGAAGCTGAAAATGTTAAGATGTTAACACACGACGCACGACGACGGACGAAAACAGATAGAAATCGGTCACCTGAGTTTACTCAGGTGACCCTAAAAATAAAAACCATAAGGATAACATAATGTAAAAACAATCATTATTAAATATTGAAGGTGACAATGACCCCACCCTACATGTATTTTGCATTTCTTGATTATATGTCCTTAGAAGGGGACATGACTCTTCATTTTAATAATTTAAAGTCCCTTTTATCTATGAATGCTTTGTAAAAACTATTGTTAAAATTTCTCCAATGGTTCTGTAAAAAAGTACTTTACATGTATTTGATTTACCTCTCCAAATTTTTCACTCATAAGATGACACCACTTGCCGTTGGAGAGCTACAAATTTGGCTATTTAGTAGTATGGGATCTTTTTCGTGACAGCACTGTTACTGCTACACGGGACCTCGGTTTATACGGACTCATCCGAAGCACCGGTCTCCACGTCCCACAGTGGGATTCGAAGCCGCGACATTTTGACAAGCTCATTACCTCGCGACCCTAGAGCGGACGCTCTAACCACTTTGTCACGTGGGAAACTTCTGTAGAATAAATTATTAGTCATTAAAACTTCAATATTCACGTAGGGCATTTTGGGTCCTCACATAATAGTAATGTATATACATGTATATATTCACCCTGTATGCTGTACCAACTTTGGCATCAAATCAGAGAGTGGCACAAATGGTTCCAGTTTCCAAAGACATTTTTGCAAGTCATGTTGAATGAACCTCTCAGATGTATAGTGCATGACAGATATTTTAAATATCAAATCTGTCACCCAGAATAAATCTGAAAGTTATAGGTTACAGGAATTTTTCATATGTGACTAATCATCTTCAACCTGAAAATAATGTTCATTGTAGAATTTATGCGCAAAAAAGTATCCAAGTTAATATTCTTTTTTCCAGGTTTTTATTGCATTTAATCAGTGATTATTAGCATTTTTTTCTTATGATATTCATGAAAATAGAAATTAGTGAAACACATAACTTCATGCATACATTCTATAATCAATAATATGTATATACTTACAGAGTATGTATTCAAATCTCATCAACAACATCATATTCATTGGTGAAAGTTAGGCAGTAAATATCCTGAAAAATTTCAAAGCTATGACATTTTCAGTCAGCGTAAGGGAAATAATATGTATGAGATCATATTTTAAATAATCATTTAGTCGTAATCCGTCAACCGCAAATATCTGTCTTCATCGTGAACAAACTGTTGTAATTTTTTGTTGTTTTCAACAGGTTTTTCTGGCTTCATCCTTCCGCAGTGTCGCCATTAACGTATGCATTAACGTTCTTTAACAACTTGTAAATTTTATTAATAGTATGTACAAAGGCGTTTGAAGGTATCAGACACCTTGCGAGACCTAGGTTGAAGTTTTTATGCTATAATTCTTTCATCAAGCGGTGATTTAGCATTAGCGGTTGAGAATGTCAGCTATTAATACAATAATTTATGGCATTCAGCGTTGATTTGCAACGCTTAATGATATTTGTATCAATAAGCGGCGTTATATCATTAGCGGTTGCTACATAGCTTTCTTGACTTTTTATGTGATGTGAAGATAGTTCATATTCTTCGGTCTATGAAATTTCTCACATTCTTTAGTAAATGGTAGATAATGTATTGAGTAAAAATTATTCATATGGAACGCCATCACTGCCTTATAGCATACAACTATGTATTCATGCTTTTATGGGGTGATGTAAAAATATCTTTACATTATGTCAATGCTGCATTACATGAAGTAAACACATTCTTCCATTATGTCGGCACTTTATAACTTGAAGACCAAAGTTCATTATGTGAAGTGAAAATATGTTTACATTGTGTTAAAACTTTATTACGTGTTTCTTTATATTATTTCATTTCTTTAATATGTGAGGTCAAAATTGCATTACGTCAAGTTAATTTCGTTTTACATGTGTTCTATAATTAAATTTATCATTACATTAAGTCAAAGTCCATTTCCTTTCGTATGGAACGCCGTCACTGCCTTATAGCAGAACACTGCGATTGCATTGCGTCAACCTTCCATTACATTATGTCAACTCTTTATGACATTTACTCACACTGGTATTGCATTGTGTCAACTTTCCTCTACATTATGTCAACTCTTTTTGACATTAACCCACACTAGTATTGCATTGTGTCAACCTTCCATTATATTATATCAACTC
>NW_026939796.1:0-9260 GCF_032062105.1 Saccostrea cuccullata | reverse complement strand
ACAAAAAAAAGCAGCTAGGATTATTTTAAATGAAAAATATGATACACCTTCAATGCCTTTATTTAACACTTTAGGTTGGCTAACAGTTTATGAACTTTTATATTTACAGAAAAGCATTTTAATGTACAAAATATTTCATGGAATGTCTCCTGATTATATGCATAATCTTTTTGAATTTCAAAGTTCTGGATCATACACTTTACGATCAGAAACAAATTCCGAACTTCGACTACCAAAATATAAAACAAATTTATTTAAAAATTCTTTACAATATTCAGGGGTTATTATCTGGAATGAGTTACCAATTAATATAAGAAATTCCCTCAATCCCCTGCAATATTTAAAAGAAGTGTTGAAAATTTTCTACTTATAAAACGCAATGATTCTGTGTGATTTTTTTTTTCTTTTTCTCTATACTGAAATGCTGATGTTTTTATTTGTTTGTAACATACTGATTGATTATTTATTGTCTCATAATTGTAATTTTATTTATTGTATATATGTATATGTGTTTTTAAAGAAGGCCCTGAGGAAGACTAGTGTTCGCACTAATCGGGTTACCTTCTCTAAATAAAGTATTATTATTATTATTATTATTATTATAATATGGAAGCATCTTCAGATAGTGTAGAATTAAATTTGTTCAAATCATAACCTTCAAGGGTAAAGAAGGGTCTCAATGGTGAATCAAAGTTTTACATAGGAAAATAAAGGGAAAATCCCAATAACAGAAAGGCTATGTTTAGTCCTATTGACATGTAAGCATCCGCATGCATTGGATATTTAAATTTGTTCAAATCATGAGTACCCTTTGGGGGTAGGGAGGGAAGCAATGGGGAGTCAAATTCAATTTACTACAAAGTAATTTATACAAACAAAATGTTTTAAAAAAGCTATAAAAATCTTTTTCTCAAGACGTTATATGCAGTATTGATATGGAGGCATTCTCAAGTAGTATTACAATTCAAGCCCCCCCCCGCCCCCCCCCCCCCCTCCCCTCAGTAAACTTTTCAGTTCTGATCTGATTAATGTGCTTTTTCCTAGCTAATGTGCTCAGGTGAGCGTTGTGGCCCCTGGGCCTCTTTTTTGAGGTTTTGTACAATGTAAAAAGCTGCCTCATCATGTTTTGGGGACAAAAAGTAAAAAAAAAAAAAAAAGATGCCTCCCTCCCTCCTCATATTTCTTGAAAAAAAAAAGCCTGAGAACCAAGGAATTATCTTTGCATGGCCTTACCACACAAAAAATATGAAAATACATCAGGATCAGTTTTACAACTGTTCATGTAGAGTGACAATTGGTGTAAAGATTTTGAATGCTAGTAGATTTTTAAATAGCTGACCACTCATAGATTTAGTTATGTCTTTGAAAAAGATAGAAGCAGATGACACATGGGTTCCTTGGAACACTCTAGTTTTCAGTATGTTATCCTACAAAATCAACATGTTTCTTTGATGTGATTTATGGTATATTTTGCTGATACATTGAGACTTTAAGAGTTTATTGACAAAAACATCCCTCAAATCATTTAAGAGGGAGCAGATCAAAACTCACTTGACAATGTGTGTTAGCATTTTTAAATCAGAGGCTAATGTTAGCTTTCCTACATAATGTTGAACTATACTGAAGGAATATGAGCCTGTTGACCTCCAATATGGCAGCCAACAGGAAATAGCTCTTGTTAATTTGGGTTTACTGTAAACTATATATTCTATTATTTTCTTCTCTTGTCTAATAATTAAGCATAATTGGTAAGAAACACTTGGCATAGTATATGTGTGTATATACAAAAAAGAAACCTATAGCATGTAACAAATATCATTAGAATAAACCATTTAATATTTACATTTCTGTTTTATTTTTCAGTGTATTACGTTTTACTGGTCGACATCAGCTGTTTGCAGTCTTGTACAGCTATTGTTACTCAATAACCTGAAGGTCCAAAAGGTCCTTGGAATTCCTGATGTGAGAAATCTGTTGTTAAAGAAAATTAATGATAAAGAACAATTAAATCAAAGACAATAAAATTTAGTTAAAATTATTATAAAGTAATTAAAATAAATTTTTCATGTGAATGCTGTATAAGCTGACCTATTTTTTGTACATTCTTTTGTATTTATTTTGACAGTATTTTGTATAAAACACAAAAAATGCTTAAAAACTTATGAATGCACATGACTACAATACATGCATGTATGTTAAAATTTTGTGATGTGCTGGTTTCATTGCAATCAATAAATTAATTTTTTTTTAAATTATGAAATATTTTTCCATTATGTTGATTCTATTCTATTCTCCTATAGACAATTTTCAAATCCATTTTGATTGCATGTGTTCATGATGCATATGACTACAGCAGACCCCATTAAAACTGTCCATCATTGAAGTGAAATGATATACAAGATATGAAGAATTATAGATATCACAGACCATTTAATTGGTTTCATTACCAGACTTATCCCCACTGAACTGACTGCCAAAGTCATCTATAGCATTTGGGATCTTCTCATCTTAAACTTAAAACAGTGGTCCATTTGTTTGCTAGTAATACATGTAGAGTAAAGATGCATAATTTTTTTATGCCTTCTAAATCAAATATCTATGGTAGATAATTTTGCCCTGTTCGTCTGTCCATCTGTCTGTAAATCTGTTTGTCTGCAAAAACTTTAACCTTGGCCATAACTTTTCAAAAAAAGTCTTTTGAGCGGGTGGGGCTATGCATGACTTATATATTTCACAGGTGTGTTCCTTTTGACAAGGCCTTACTTTTGGGTACCACCAAATTTGACCTCTTGACCTTGACGTTTGGCCCACTTTTGCAAAAAAATTCTTAACTTTGAGTTTGCATGGTCATAAGTTTTGAACAGTGTGTGCTAGGGCTTTCATATTTTTCATGTGTATTCACTGTAACAAGTCCTTTCCATGGATTTTAATATATTTGACCTTGACCTTAGATTTTGACCCACTTTTTCAAAACTTTAACTTGTCCACAACTTTTGAACTGTTAGTACGTTGCTAAGGGCTTTTATATTTCACCATTGACTAATATATTCCTTGTAACAAGATACCAACAATTTTTCATCTTGACCTTGGATTTTGACTTGCATTCGAGAAACTTCAACTTTTACTATAGTCTGTCATATGGGGTATCAGTGGTAATCACAAACACATTTTGTTTAAATAAGTTTCCTCTTACCCTGTACAATTAGCAGATAGGTGCAATTATCATGAACAAGGATGACTCTTTTCTAAAGTTATGAACTTTATCATGTATTAAGCTTTTGGGTCATGGGTTCTAGTGTTAGGCTCCATTATCAGTGATTATAGTGAAAGGCTGAAAGCGCATGATTTCTTTCAAAATTTTGTTCTCCTTGTGAATATAATTATCATGTCCCCAAACTAAAGAGATTTGGCATCAGGGCAGGAATTTGCACGTCAGGTTGTGATTTTTTAATTTTTTTTCTGCTTCTGGGTATTTTAACATTTGTCCTTTAATAATTTTTTTCATCAGTAATATTTATTAAATATAATTAGATTTAAAGCATTTGCTACACATTTTTGTTTGAAATTAATTGTTAAAAGACAATATATTATTTTATCCTTTAATTCATGAGATTATAAAAAAACTTTTTTTTATCTCTATCAGACGTATGAACAAAATCATAAAAGTTTCAAGTTTTTGTTTAAGACAAAGACCCAACTGGGGTATATGAATACAAATAACACAAATTTTTTTTTTACATGATATAAACAAGAATGCATAAGCGTGTGATAATGTTCCAATTCATCGAACGAGTTGTCTCTCTTTGAGGCATGTATGAGTTCTCTTCCTTGGTATACGTAATCGAATGAAAAATAAATCATTTATTTGTTTTAGTATCAAATATTGATTAAAACAGTGATTTCTGACCGATTTTTTTCATTTAATTAACGTTTAAGATTGCATATAATTTTTAAAAAATAAATTCAGGGTTTGAAAAAATATGCACATTACTCATACATTACCCACAATTCCCCCGCATGTTTTTCCTTCGACTTGAATATTTTAAGAAGTTAGGCAGTTCGCAAATAAACATACCATTACAGGAAGAAAGTGACAAAAGAGTGTAAGTATTTTTATTTGAACTTTGTTTATTTGAATTATTTTGTAAAATCGTCAGTTTTTATCCACGTATTTCAAGGAGTATGTGTTCCAAGCGTGAAAAACGTGGGGAGACGCACGAGATCCTTGGTGCCTAATGTCGTGATCGTTTGTAGAAAACATACTTTTAAAAAAACAACGAATTTCTCCACTTTTGTGTGGCTTTTTATTGAATACAAGTTTCAAATGTTAAGTGGATATAACGGTGGAACACAATTTAAGTTAAATGATGTTGATTATCTAAACAAAGGAATCCACAAACAAAGAAAAAAAGTTGATTTACATAATGCATGACATCATAGTGCAATGTCTTATATTCCGGACGTTAACTTGTTTATATTTAAGCAATGGATGTGCCTACACTAAGAGAAAACAGTAGCAGCAGACTGATATCTTATCATGTTTTTTATTACAAAGTTTATTAGTATTTTTGAAGTATTGAGCATGTTGAAAGTCAACATTCATATTTTATTTTTGAAATGTTTCATACCAGAAATACTTTAAGCATTACAAACATTTACAATGTGAACAGTGAAGTCAAGCATTCTTTTTTCAAGGGAAGCATTAGAGGTTTATCAACTTAAGGGGGATGTACAAGCCATATTGGATCTAGTCTGGGTGTAAAATAAGAAATACCAAGAATGCGCTTAATACTCCACTAAACTAGCCCAAAGTTACTCAAAGTGCTAATGCATTAATTACCTACTGTTAAGCCCAAAATTAGTAAACAATTAAGTTTATTTTTTTTTAATTAGGAGGAAATTAATCATGTTGGAACTGCGCAGCTACAGCATTTACGAGATGATAAATGCCTTGAAAATGATGTAAGTTTGATTCATTGATAATATGGCTACAACCATTTGTTTCGCTTTTTTCTTGTCATTATCCATAATTCTTGAAAATTTGATTTTTCATATGGGTGTCTTCCTGAGGCAATGTGTTTATTTCGTCCGCCATTCCTCTGTCACACAGAGTTCGAATAACATTGATTTTATAATAAATGCGACCATAATAACATCAAGACAAGAAATTACTAATTAATAATCAATAGGTTATATTACTCACTACTTTTATTTGTTGCATCGCATCATCTGATTAATGAAAAAACGCATTTTAACCCCACTCCAGCAAATCGGGAAAAACTGTTTGTTTACAGTTCGAGTTTCCTCGATAAAATTATTCCACTGAGCACGTGGTTGGCATGTGCATATATCTGCTGTGGTAATCCGTTTATTACCATGATTATATTTAATTTTTCAGGGAAACAAGTCTTGATAATTTGTTGGTTTCTTTAAAACTCAAGAAAAAAAGATATAAATGTCCTAAACATATGTGTTTACGGCGGGTCTTTTTTCTGTGGCGATAGAAGTTATTTTCAAATGGGGCACTCAAGGAGGATGCTTAGCATTTAATTTGAAAATGTTAAACAATATGCGGTGCATGAAAAACAAATTGTAATTACATGTCTTACATTGAAAATTGGTACATATGTATATTTTGTTTAGAAGTTAGATAAAAAAAATAGGCAGTTATAGGATTTCCTTCAGGCACCTCACATAAATAGCTAGATTGTTTGCAATGACCAACACATTGTATGGAGTAATGTTTGGACTTAAAAACGCATCATGTCTCATTATGTTGACAACGTTGTAAGCTCTCGCTCATTGAACATACGAAGCTTGATATAAAATATATTAAGTTGTTTCTTTGAAATTTAGAAGCGAGTACAATGTTTGCAAAAAAGGATTGCATATGTATGTCTATCATCGCAAAAAAAGTAAACCCCCCCCCCCCCCCCCCCCCCCCCCCCGAAAATCCTATGTTTTTTTTTCAAAATAGTGCAAAAGATTAAAAAATTTTGCATTACTAAGTACGTGTGGAATATGTACTCCCTTATAAGACCACTTGTTATAAAATATTTGGTTGCCCCCCCCGACACTGCCGGGCCCAAATGGCCCGACTCTTTTTTTTTTTTTTACATCCCATTAAATGATATTTTTTTCTTTTTTTCCGTCAACAATTATGTTTGAATTTTAAGGAATTTCTTTCTCACCTGTAAATGGACCCAATAATTTTTCCCTGATTTTTGAGGACCACCATACGTCATTTTAAAGATGGTATAAAATATCTAATTATGTTGATTTTTTTCTTTGTAAAATTTTAATTTTGACAATATGGGCAAATAGAATTTTCGTCACAAGTACCTGCATGACGTCATTTTCAGACTGTGACATCACAAACAAGGAACAAAACTTAATTCAGCATATGCTATTTATGAATTTTTTGGCTATGTTTCTAATCTGAATTGTGGTTTTTAGATATAGAGATAGTTCGAACTTTTTGATCACCCCTCGTACTAGTAGGTATTAAAACAATGTCATTCATATCGATTGTATGTGTCTTATTTCTTTTGTGTTTCATAGGTGATAATTAAAATTTTGATAGATGATATACTAGTAAGTTATCTATGGCAAACTTACAAACTCTTAATTTTTAACTTTGATGGTGCTTATTTTTCCTTACCTGGAATCAAAGACTTTAAGATTTTTTTTTATATCAATACGTACACTATTTAACAACTGTTCGTAATAATACTAAATAAATTACTTCAAGAACACTATAACATCTTTCCTCTTTTAAAAGTGTTCATATTATTTGAAATATTTTGCAACTGTAATTCTCTTCTACATGCATTTAAAGATAGTTATGTCCCTCCATATTAAGAAGAGGTCTGGAAAACAAAATTCTGTGCTAAAAATAGACCACGTGCTGCTATCCATGAACACTTTCATGGTTCTTTGCACTCTTTTTGAAGACAACGGTGCCTTGTTTTGAATTGAAATTATCATTTAAAAGTGCAAAATTTTAAAATTTTTTCAACAAATGGTTGTAAAAAACATTAATGCACAGTTTGCATATTTTTTTGGATTTTTTAAGGCTCTGCTGAATTCTGTACTGCGCAGTTCTAAAGAGCATATCAAAAGCATTTTTCTGCAAAAGTATAGATTATATATACACAACATGCATTCAGTTATGCATATTTATTTATTTTATCATAAGGACTTTAAAAATTTTATCAAAATATAATGTATTTTAGCCATTTGAAGAAATGTTTACATTTTGTTCACACTTCACTAAAGGTGGCCGGAATCCCCCTTAAATTTTTAAATGATTGGACGAACTGACAATGGACATTTATAATAACAATAATACGTCAAGCTTTTTTTTTAAATGTAAGATGTGACATGAAAAAAAATAAAAATGTAGGTTAAATTTAAAAAAAAAAAAAGATTCATGACAAAAACATGTAAAAAATGCTTGACCCTAGTATAAACACCCACATAACTTTCAGATCTATAGAAGTTTCTATTGCCTCAAATCATCATTCTATAGATGTGACATGAAAAAACAAAAACATATTTTTATTTTGCTATATTTACATTTCCAATGTCTTTGTCCAAGATAAAATTACAAATTGTGAATGTATTTCCCCATCAAATTATTGGTTCATCAATAGGCGTGGTTAAAAAAATCACGTGTAGGGCGGGACGAATGGCTAAACAAGAAGAAGTAGGGCTTGGAGCATGTGGGTGGGCATCATGGACATGTTTAAATAGAAGGAATAACTGTCAGATTTTTCAATTTCATGACGATGATCAAGCCAATAATCGATTGATCACATCATGAAATCGAAAAATAAGACAGTTATTCCTTAAATACATTATTAATCTGCAAAAAAGATTTAGGTTTTGTGGGGGAAAAATTTATGTTTAGAGTTTAACTTCTATAGATATGTCTTGACATCAATATTTTGATACATTGAAGTTAGCTTTATTTATAATTATATTTTACTCTTAATACTGTAAGTCGTTTTAATTCCACGGTGTAAGAAGTTCACGATTTCTCAAAAAAGTTCCAATCGCGATGGTTTTAATTTCACGCTGTAAGAAAATTTCTCACAATCAATTAAACGTTTTAATAGCTAATGATAGCTTTCACGATGGGTTTTTTTTTTTGCGGAAAAATGATGAATTGCGAACATAGCGAAATTAAAAAATCGTGTTTATTTGCCAATTTACAGTATCTCATCCTTTATGCAGATACTCAAAGTTTTACATGGATCATTCCATTTCAACATGTTCAAGATAACAAAGTTGAACTGTATCTCTTTAATATTTTACTGGAATAGATCAAATCTTTAAACTGGGAAAAATTATAAGGTGCCATTTAAATTTGTACGTTGTCAAGTAATGCTACAGACTATTATTTGGCATATCTGGTGTACATGTGATGTTGGTAACAAATACTTTGATGTGAACATATTTTCCATTCTCATTTCTTTACATTACTATGTACATGTTGTATATAATATGTAGATATTTAATATTCAGTGTGTGGTTTGATTGGATTGTAGATAGAGTGGTAAAAGAGGCATCCCCTCTTTTTTCTATATATTTTTGTCCTATTTGTGTTGGACCAAGTACTGTTAGAAAACCAGCAACATTCTGGACGGACAGACAAAAGTGGGTGGTGCTTTCCACACACCGGAGGAAGGATGTTGGGCTTAAGATTGCCAAAAAGAATTGTTGACACCTGAGTCAAAAGGGTAAATATTTCTCATTATGAATTTGATTCCTCAGTCTTGGCAATTGAAAGGTACTATTTTAGAATACATAATTACAAGATATTATTATAAGACTGCTTCTAAAATAAATATATACATGTATTGATGGATTTCTCATCTGATGAAAATTTAATTCATTTGCTCTAGGAATAAGACATAGGTAAAAATGGGGAAAAAAATCAGCTAATGAATGTCTTTTATCCAGGGACGAAAAACCACCCCAATTTTCTGGCTCCTTCCCGGGACTTTCAGCTTCACGATGGGTTCCTCCCAGCACACTTAGGAGAGATGGTCCTGGTCACGATAACGCACAGATTTTACCTTTCGACGAGTCAGGGGGTTTGTATTTATTCTCTCAAAGAGGTTTTGAAGATTTCAAAGTTTTTTGAGAGAAATTTCCATTTCATGTTACTGTGACCTAATTTATCAGGGTCTCGATTCTTAAAATTGGGGCCGTTCAATCCCCGTTCCCAATGCAAAAAAGGTACCTTTTTTCCC
>NW_026939795.1:0-92691 GCF_032062105.1 Saccostrea cuccullata | reverse complement strand
AGGATGTCATTTTATAATAACCTGTATATGAGAAATGAATTTCGGTAATAAATTGTTTATGAATGAAATGTCTTGGAATTAAGTCGATCATCCTTACCAAAAGTCTAGTTTGAATGTCATTTGACATATAGATGCATGCTATGATCTGAACAGCTCATTTTACTTGGTTAAACAGCTTTATAAAAAATAAAACTTGATTTATTGTATGTTACATAGAACTACCCAGCAAGTTTCAAATAATACAATATTTTTCACAATACAATCTCATTTGGATAACAAATTTAGCGTAGTAGGGAGCAGATCGTGACCTCAATAAGAAAAAAATTAAAAACGCCATTTTTCTGCCAAAAATCAATAAGGCAGAAACATTTTCAACCTTGATCTATAAATCAGTTAAAAATCTACAAGCGTTTAGAAAAAAAATTTAATAAATACAATGAAATGATCAAAACAATGCTAGGAACACAACGTACTACTAGATTTAAAACTCTCTCTTTCACTAGAATTATTTGTATGACGTGTTCAAATTGCCAATGAATTTACCTGTTTATTAGAGGACATCTGCAACAACAGAGTAATTATTGTTTCTTTTTTTCTCTACATTTTGATAAACTTGCATTGGAACTTTGCTGATTATTACGCTCAGGGGGAGCAATTACAGTCTTCTATTTGTGTCAAACAAAACAAAGATGACATTGGCGCTCCTTATCATATATTCAGTTCAAAACAGCAGATATTGGAATATATTTCATTCGAAAGATAAATATTAGCACAAATATTCTTGAAATCATTATGAAAAAAAATTCTTCCGATGAATTTTTTTCTTAAAGACAAAACACGGTTTTGAACGGTGTATAACATTTCTTTTTTCCATTGGGAACTCTCCATGTTTTTTACTTGATTTTATCTTGGTTTTTCCTAAGAATGATCGTCAATCGCATCTTTGAAGGATAATTGCATATAAGACGGAAAGTAAAAATACAAATGAAAGTTTTAATAAGTGCTTAAATACAAAACATTGCTAGGAATGCTTTCAACAACACGAACTACTAGTTTTTAAAACTTTCTTCTAATCATTCCCTTTTTTTAGTTGTAATTCCCATCATTTTGTCTACTCATGTCATTGTCCTTTAAGCTGATAACAATCGCAAACGTTTAATCAAAAGAATATTCTAAATGACGTGGCATTGTACGTGTACATTACAATTTTTTAAGTTATATTGTCAGTTGTCTTCAAACTATCTCGACGAGTGATTTGTTTTCAATTAAGCTAAGCACATACTTTGTGAAAGAGATGTTTATCTTTAGATTAACATCATTTTAGTAACGATCTAGATTTTGTCTCTCATTTGACATTTGCCTCAAGTAACATAGAAGAAAGTTCGAGAAGACGAAAATATTAAAGCTGTTGGTTAAAAATTAATCAATTTTTTTTCAGAAATTGAACATAAAAGAAAATTTTTACGAATAGTTCAGAGTTTGTGGTTTTATTTGACCCATGTGAAATAACTTTTTACTTATTTCTTTTATAATTTATTTCATGCTCTGGAATAGTAGGTGGAATTATCCGGAATCTGCCCTGCATTACACCCATCTCCTACACAACAAAAATGACAGGTGTACTGTCCTGACATTGGAACACTTCCATATTGCAGACAGTAGTCTAAATCAGACGTCTGGTGGAGCCACTTGTTTCGACACTCTTGCTCTGACACGCACCTAGTAGATAAAAACCCAGCAAAAAATTATGTAACTTACAAAAGTGCAAGAATTTATTTAATTAATACTAATTTATATATCTGAACATGAGATGATTCCCTTTTTCAATAAAACTTTTTAATTCTAAGGAAAAATAACTTTCAGACTTTTTCCCCAACTACCTTTTAAATGTTTTAGGATATGGACTCTCATCGTGAACAATATCAGTCATACAGAAATCCTCCCCCGCAGCACAGCTCTGTAAGTTACCTAAGTAGATGGTCCTCGTGTCGCAGGGCAAAGAGTTATCAGCGTTTCCACACGTGTGACACATTCTTACCGCTATCAGTGAAAAAACAAAGAGAAGTTTTAAACACAACTGTTTTCTCAATGATTATGATATTATCTTTTTAAAATAATATTTTTAAGGATAATGCTGGCAATATAGTGATTATAATAAACATACTAAGTAATTGCTGGAATATACACTCAATCACAGGTAAAAAGAAATTTTCAATTAATATATAAAGGAAAAGAGTCCACCAATTTTTTGAAATACATGTATTGTTGGGTTTTTTTTCATTAGAATTAGCTATGTTTTACTCTTTTAAGTTACATACATAAAAAAAGGTAGGATAACCTGAATGTGAAGTTGGTGAGCCTGTTGTTGTTGTTGTTTTTGCTGATGTTGTTGTCCTTTCAGAAATTGTTTGTTCTGTGGTTGGCATTGATGTTGACGATGTTGTTGTAGGAGCAACTGTTGATGTCAAGCATTTTGTTACATTTTTCATAACTATTTATTGTGAGCAAATGCGAAGCAACGGAGCATGTAAATAAGGTGTGTTGAAAAAGTTCGATCCATGTCGAACTATTTTCAAAAATTTTAAAGCGGTGCTTAACTAAAGAGATGAATTTTCAAGTGTGACAAACGTGTGCTTTGGAATCATATCAATTCATTTATCGCAGGACGTTATCGGATTTCTTTTCCATATGAAAAAATACATGTATATAGAATTATTAAAGCACCCGAATAATAGAAATGGTGGTCATTTTGAGTAGGCATAAAGGAAACTTTACTTTTGTTTCTTTATAGCTTATTTTGCATCAGACAAGCTGATGAGTGTACATGTAGGTATAAGATCGATAGATCACTTTCCAAAAGAATAGCTATAGGTTTGTCATTTTGAAATTTTTCACCGACTTGATAATTTTTGCATAGTATTTGAAAGGATGTTATGACGTCAATTTGTGTCAATAAACATCATTCCTTATCACAGACATCATTTGTTTTAATACCTACACTCCCCTTATTGATTTTAAACCTTATCAATAGCAAGAATGGACTCCGTTAACATGAAATATCACAAACTGTAAATATCTTCTCATCGTATTTCTTTTCAAAAATAAAAGAAAAATGTGGAATGAAATTTCTTAACATCCTTTATATCACAATAGCTAATTAAGTTCTGTAAAGGGAAATGAATTTAAAGAATATTTCTGTCAAATGAGTACATCTTTATTTTTACACTTATGTTTCAGTTAAAACTTTAACAGTTTATAAATTTTTCATTGATTAACATATAGAAACACATTATAAAAAATGTAAAAAATAGGGAAAAATATTTATTAAAATATCTTTTTAAAAATATTTTTTTCAGTATCAAAAAACCATCACTGCAGAAACAAAATATGTTTATAATGCAAGTTGGACTTGGATAGCCTCTGGAAAGTTGTTTTCATTTTGTCCAAATGTTAAGACTTGAAAGCGGGCGGGTTCTACAGGGGTCGTGTCTTTATACATGTCATGCTTTCAATAACAGCAGGAACCAGATCAATAATGAAATATTAAATCAAAGAGGAAATTGGTGTTTTATTGTTGCAAATTTTCCGAGAATTTTTCTCAAAAAATATCTTTTTTTAAATATTTGTTATCAAGTGATACTTTATATATATTAATCCTGTCAACATTTTGACTATAGCACACATAGTTTTGCTATTGATAATTTTCCTTTTCTTTGAGAGGTCAAAGGGTAATAAAATATCAATATTTTAATTATCAAAAAAATGTTGACAGACAACACCCAAAGGAAGGGCCATTATTGGTAGATTTTATGTTCAAATTGTTTTTTCCCCTAAAGAAGTGAAAAATACAGAGTACAGATCAATATTATTAAAAACTTCTCGAATGGACGCTATACAAACAAACCTATACAGGTGCATCTGTGGTTATAACATCGTCCAACTTTCTGATTCGGGCAGCCATGACATTCAGTACTTCTGGAACAGGGCTGGATGGTAGTTGGCTTATGGGTTGTAGTGAAAATATATGTAGTAAATTCATATACGATTTTAAAAAACTACTACATGTATATTTTTTTCTTTGAATTGCTTTAAAATCGTATTAAAACTTTGTTCATTCCACACCTTTTCTTGAAATTACATATTGAGTCAAAATCACATGTTTCATTATTTAAGGATATTTTAATCATAAGCGAAAGATTTATTAAAATTATTAGTGTAGCAAATATATGAAAATTTTAACTGTACTGTGAAGCAACTTAAGAAAAGAGTGGGTTTTTTTACATAACAGGTCCAGTCCAAAGACTATCTCTACCTATGTAGGTATTCAAACATACCTAAAAGTAGCTATTTTTACCTTCTTTCTGCTTTACTTGCATTTTGTGGCCAAAGAATTTCTTGATACAGTCACATTGATGATTAGTATAACAAAAAAATGGCCAAAAATGATTACTTCGTATATTATCAATTTTGCATAGAAACTAAATTTAATGTAAAATTCCTGATTCAGGAAGTAATCATTTTTTGGCCAATTTTTTATCATATCCATCATTAGTGTGACTATATCCAAAAATATGGTACTCACCGTGTTGCGCCGTTCAGTCATTTGGCCACAAAATAAAGATAAAACAAAAAGTAGGTAATTATAGCTATTAACAGCTACGTTGGTAGAAATAGTCTCTGGACTGGACCTACATAACACAATCAGGAATTGAACAGAATGGATCATGGAAAAATTCTATTTTAGTCATTTTCCCGTGTCTGCGTCATGTGTTGCCTTAAACTTCGATTCTACATATCAGCTAAAACTAAGTTAACTCTATCATAAACCACCTGTTCCTACTCTTTTTATTTGCCCTAACTGAAAATATCCTACATGGTTTATTTAAGAAATAAACAACAATGTTGAAAAGTTCTCTTGGAAATTAACTTTTAGTTGGCCATTTGATCAAATCCTGTGAAGCCCGAAGGGCTTCTCAGTAGATTTGATCACATACCCTTCGGGCTTCACAGGATTTGATCACATGGCCAACTAAAAGTTTATTTTCCAGTGAACTTTTAAACATTGTTGTTTATTACTTATATTTACATTTGAGACAAATACATGCATTTCGAGTTAAATTTGTAAATTATTACAAGAACAAAATATCACCTCGCTCTGTGATTCCGTCGCGCTATGACCTCTGACCCCCAAATAACATTCACACAGAATTGAACATATTTTCTTTTCAATAGGTTCATTTAAGAAAGATACTTGCAAATGTAAATATAAAACATTAAAATCATTAAAATTTCGAACGATCAAATGAGGATTGATACGACTAGTATGCAGTAAATTGTACATACATGTACAAGTGAACACTCCGGAAACACGGAATTTACATCTTGTAATGCTAGTTTAATTAGGATTGCACTTGTTGGACATAATTACACTGTTACAACATCATTTCACTACCACCTTTATAACTTGTATTTTACTATCATAATAGATCCCAGATAGATAAATCATTGATAGATCCCATTCAGACACCTTTTTCAGTGACAGGAAAAGACAATTATAGTAGAATTTCTCTATCAGGCATTTAGCATTAATTTACACTGACATTGTGCTATCAAATATATCCGTATAATTAAGCATTGTTATTTCACTGTCGGACTTATACTTACACTGAAATTTCAGTATTAGACTTAAACCTTAACAATGACATTTCATTTCACACTTATACCTTTACAATTATCTTTCGCTGTCAGACCTATACCCTAACACTGATATTTTTCTATCAGACATATTTATAAATTGACACTGATATTTCGCTTTCAGACAAACACCTTTACACTGACGTGTCACTTTTAGATCTATACAATCATGTGTATAGCTTTACACTGACATGTCGCTTTTAGACGTAATTGTGTATACCTTTACACCGAGATCTTGCTTTTAGATCCTTTACACTGACATTTTGCTTTAAGACATATACATATATACCTGTACAATGGCATTTATGACCGTGATGTCGATCACAGAACGGCCTGAAACTAGTGTGGCATGAATGATGTATTGACATGTTATCAATACAATTTGTTCAAAACAAACAATGATATTTAAAATGGTTAATAAGGAGGTATTTTTGTCTGGTTTTTGCCTAGATGAAATATTCAAAGTAAATTTGCTTATGTCTTATATATTTAGATGTAAGAGATTTAAAACATCATATCTTTTCTTGCCTCATCACAATTGTGTAACTTTAAAAAGATAATGGTTAACAGAATTTGAAATCGATCAGGGACTACTTTCATGCTAACACTGAATCTCCTCCACTATCTCCACCATCTGAGGGTATTAAAACAAATATATATCAGATGGGAGCTCCAAAATGCCTGGTTATCATTTAAGTATGTCAGCTGTAAAATTACATATTAAAGGTAGAATTTGATAAATGAGCAAAATCAAATGAAACATTTTTAAAAAAAAAAAGGAATAGGGTCTGATTCTTTTGTTAACTAACCGTGGTCATCATCATCATCATCATCATCATCATCATCATCGTCATCATCCGCCATTGCAGTAAGACATAATCCTTTCGCATGAAACAAAATATTCCAGATAAATGAATATTTTCAGATTTATTATTACTGTGATCTTATGGGAGAGTGAGAAAGAGAGTGATACTTTATAGGATAGAAGTGGGCATTATCTTTTATAAAATTATTGGTAATAATACAATGCACATTTTAGTTAACGTGAACTTCGATAAATGTAACTGTATTTATGCAAATACACTGACAATAGTTTTGCTTAGTTTGATATTGCAAAAACAAAATGAAGAGAGTTTGAATTGAAAATTGTCATTTATTTTGATCTAAATAAAATAATGTTACTTTACACAATCATAAAAAAACATGTGAATAAAATTAACAAATTCATTTTGTTAAGCCAATTATCATGGGTGGAATGTTGTAAATTAAGATTATTATTTGAATACCTGTATTTGATAAATACTACTATTACTTGTATTATATAAAGTATGTATCATATAATTAAAATAATGTTATTATTTCTTGTATGCCACTGTCGATATAAAAGTTCATTACACTTATGTCAGAAATATCTACTATGACGTAATGATGGTATGGCGGCATATTTCTGCCCCTATGTGCAAGAATGTTAACATGCATGAAAAATATGTCAACATGCAAGATAATTGTGTCTACATGCAAGATAACTATGTAAGCATGCAAGTTACCAATCTTATCAGAGAATATAATTTTAGTATAGGTAAATTTACTTATTAAAGCCATTATCTGACATGCAAGATGCGACATAATTATGTTGACATGCGACTTATTTATGTGAACATGCAAGAGAATTGTGTGAACATGCTATATAATTATGTCAACATGTAGCCTATTTATGTTAACATGCAACATAATTATGTAGAGATGCGACTTGTTTATGTCAACATGCAAGATAGCTATGTTAACATGCAACATACTTATGTCAACATGCAACTTATACTGAAAGGAAAAAGAAACGCATAATAGCATAATAGCGAAAAATATAAAACTATGTGGCCGAAAATTATGAAAATTGGTCAGATGTGTATTTTGGTTTACTGTGCACTAAAATCGCTGGTCAAAATTACTCAACCATGAAATGTATGGCGTCACGTAGGGGAAATAATAAAAAACGAAAAACACGTGAATGTTGCTGATGACAATTTTATGATCATATTTTGTAGTGCCAAGAGATGCATTAGAGTTATAGACATCGTTTTCCGATATTTGCAGTGAGTATAAATTTCTTGCAATCATGGTATGGCTGACGGAAATTACATTGGGTCTAGTAATTGAGTTGCATAAGTAAATAAAAAGGCAACAACATGTTGCTTTGCAATTTGTTTTTAACTTTTCAACCAAAAAGTTTTTTTTCGGTTGTCAGAGAGTAACTTAAAAGGTTTCCAACCACCCATGAGGGTGACGTTGGCGCGTAACAACGTCACATCAAGATAGGGCTTTTAATCATGCTACCTCGGTTATTGTCAAGTCATTATCACTAAAACCGATATTTTTACGGCAGGCAATCCTACTCATATTTTCACCCTAATACTGACAGAAACTCTCTGCTCTAATTTGGTACGCAAGCTTGGCAACTTTACGTCGATTTTACTCTCATACGCGCACGTATGCGCCGTATGCGTATTGTTTTTAGTTTTTGGATTCATTGGGCGGGGGGATTTGTTGGCTTTGGAATAATACAGCTACTCTCAACCATTAATACTACCGTCGGAAGGTTTGAATGATAATATTTGAGAAAGATAAATGCTCTGGTGAACTCGATGCCCAAGAAAATCAAGGCTGTTACTGATGCGCAAGGGAGATGATGAGAATTTTTATTTTAATTTTGGGGGGTATCGACATATCAATTTCAGGAATTATCAGAGTCACACAAGATTTCGGTTACTTGTTCTTTAAAGTTGAATTAAAATGTTTGATAACAATACCGGAAAATATATTGGAAATAAAAGTTTTAATTTTATTTAAAATTTTTTTATGCGTTTCTTTTTCCTTTCAGTATATTTATGTCAACATGCAAGTTATATATTTTACCATGCCAATTAATTTTGTCAACATGCAAGATTCTAAGTTGTATTTCAACATACATATCGTGCATTTTGACATAATAAATTTGCATGTTAAGAGAATTATCTTGCATGTTCACATAAATAACTCGCATACCAACATATTTATCTTGCATGTTGACAAAGATAAATCGCATGTTTACATAATTATCTTGCATGCTGACATAAATAAGATGTACGTCAACTTACCTTGCATGTATGATGTCAGATAAAGGCGTCATCAAGTAAATGTACCAATATTTAAATTACATTTTCTTATAAGATTGAAAACTTGCATGTCAACATAATGAATTTGCATTTTATCTTGCATGTAGGGGGCATAAATATGCCACCATATGATGGCAATCTCATCTTTAGAATCATTATTTGTCATTGCTACGAAGATTGACAACGGAAAATATCAATTAATTGATGAAAATGTTGAGTGATGGCAAAATTTATTATATAATGAATCATAAAATGGAACTTCAAAGAAGTATGCAAAATTTTGTAATACCTGCAAAGATGATCAAAATAAAAACAAGCTTCTTCATTATAACCTATATATCCAAATGGACTAAGTAGGACACTATGAGGCTCACCGTGGGGGGTGTCCAATCAAATAGGATGAGATATGTTGTATACATAAAGGGTGAAATTTATTTCATTGTTGATTTCCCAATTGTGAATGTCTTATCTCCATTATGAAGTGTATTCATCAAAGAGAGACCAAAATTGATAAATCATACACAAATATTTATAAATCAAAATGACGTCAGAAACATGAATATTTGAAAGACAGAATACTTCGATTCTTTTTATTGTATAAACTACTTAGCATATAACTCAAATTAAATGGTAACCATGGGCAATTTTTGAATGGACTCTAAATGCTTAAAACGCTCTGTATTCACGAATGAAAGGTGTTACATGATCAACATCATGCTCTTCTGCTTTAAGAATTTAGTTATTTTTTAATCAAGAAATATATTTTGTCTCAATTTGTATCATGTTTACCTGATTGAAATAAAATTAATTATTAGATATTGATCACCCTTTATTTTTTAAAATGTTGTTATGGTTACGAAGAATGCAAAATGTTCAATTTTGTGAACATTAAAGCAATACGTACTTGATACCTTCTTGAATCCACTTGGAGATAGTGTGGCTGTCAAAACTAAAAGTTGAGTTAATTGTTCATAAATATCAATCATAAAATATTTGGAATGTACACACAGCAAGAAACTCTTTAAAACCATATGCCATTTATTTTTATATTCCCAGCAATAAAAATGAATTTGAATTCCCATATCTATACACGTACTATTCCAAAACTCCATAAAAATCAAACAATCAAAACACAAATACACAGCGGGTTCCTTGAAATATTTTATAAAGCCTCTTTATTTAATCCTCACTATTATAGACCGCTGCTTTTCCAATAAAAATGGAAGTCATAAAAAATACTTACCGTGTCATTGATCGTTTGCAAAATCATTTTGTTTTTAAAAAGTCTGATTGTACACACAAGTAATTGACAGGAGGTGTTTACTCCTCCTTGGCGCCTGATCCCACCTCCGTACAGAAATGCCTTTGTGACATTAGAACTGTAGTAATAATAAATGCCAACTAAATGGATACACCGGTATCTCATTTTGAGCTTTGTGTGTGTTACAAAGATCTTTCTCTATTATTTAATTGTATTTCAACCTTAAATTGCTTTTATGTTTCAGTGCATGATTTTATAAAAATGAATGAATATAAATAGTTTTCTTGTTTTCAAAAATATCCATTAAGTAGTTGATTTCCTAAATTTATTTGTCATGCATCTAAGACATGAATTCTTTATCTTATGAAGACAGTCATTGTCATCCTCAGCATTTTTGAAAACGTTAATCATGGGAAACATGTTGAATTTTTTTTATTTTAAGGAATGATACCATAGTAACCAAGACATTAGCAACTTCTTTTCGCCGCCTGAATTGAGTTAACGGTATCAAAGAGAGTTGGAGAATCTTGGAGACTTCACATGCCACAGCTCCTTTATATAGAAGTGTGATTCATTAGAGAAATTCAATTCTAAAAACTGAAGTTTCCTACATATCAGAGAGTGTGCATGAAAGCATTTATTTTCTCAGTAACACTAAATCTATCTCAAAAGAATTCAATGCGAATTTTTTTGTATAAGATCGAAATGAAAAAAAAGATGGTTTCATTGAAGTACCAGTGAAACATAAAGCAATTTTGAAATAGTCATCAATACAGTCATCAACACATATTTTTCATTACTGAGTATTTATTTCTGCATAGCGGGTCCATTTAAATGTTTAACCAAGCCTCTTTTTTGACCCATCCTAAAATATTTACAGTAGTGAAGTAGAAATTTCAGGAGTACTGCACAACAGTACATAAGAGGAATGGTGCAATGCAGATATGAATACTTATACATTCCCAGGAACTTTTAGAAAATTCGAGTCACAAAACTTTATCAAAACCGATCGCATACGACTTTTCAACACTTTATACAACTATACCAAACGATAAATTTTTAGTCCAGGCTTTTTGACAGCTACTTTTTCAATGAACTTGAAATCATAAACATGCATACTGTGTCATTGATCGCTAACAAAATCATTTTGTTTTGATTGTATACAAGTACTTGACAGGAGATGCTCACTCCTCCATGGCACCTGATCCCACTTCCGAACAGAAATGCCTTTTGTGTCATTAAAATCAAATCAATCAATGCCAACCAAGAGGATATATCACATTTTATCTTGGTGTATGTTACAAAGATCTTTCTCCATTTTTCGTAGAATTTAAACCTTTAATTGTTTTTAGTGCATAATTTTATAAAAATGGATGCCTTACTTTATTTGTCATGCATTTAAGACATGAAGTCTTCATCTTTTGTTTTTATTTTATTTTAGGGAATCATACCTTGGTAACCAAGACATTACTAACTAATTGTTCGCCTGGATTGAGTTAACGGTATCGAAGACTTTTATCAAAGAGAATTTGGAGAAACTCGGAGACTTGGCGTGCCACAGCTCCTATATATAGAAGTTTTAGGCATTATAGATAACTTTAATGGCTCTAAAAACGGATGCTTCAAACATATCACAGTGCACATAAAAATATTAGATCAAAATTAAAGGGGGGTCTTTGAAGTACTAGTATTTTTTAAGTCATAAAGCAATGTTGAAATAGTCATCAATGTATTTTTTTCATGATATACTGTATTTCTGGATTCTTTTATTTTAGACAATATTGCAGTCTAGATCTACTTCTGAGGCTTGCAAAAAATATAATGTGTTCAACCAGTCTACAATTTTGAACCGAATGGCTCTGTGTATACCACTGAAAATGTACATTTCTACAGAGACTATCCCAATCACGCTACGACTTACAAGAAATCAAAGTACTGAAAGTACTGGGAAGCGGTTGCTTTGAAATTGGCATGGGGAAATAAAAGGCACAAAATGAGCAGGTGTGGATAAATTTCACTGATGAAGATTACTTGGTGTCAAATTTTACAGCAATACGAATTTGATAAATTCTTTGAAATTAATTCTCTGTTCGCACGACGACGCCTAAAAAATGAACAAATATTCTGCAGTGATTGTGATTGAAAGACTGAGACTATTGTTGTTCTATCAGGAGTACAAAGTCCAGCTTCTCCTCTACTATGTGAATCAAAAAGAAAGAATCGAAAATGATGATAGCCTAAATATTGCAAAAATGGATTCCAGTGGGATTCGTAGTCCATCTATGCCACCTTCAATTAGCATGCATCCAAACTTGGTTTCATTTTTCTGAATGTAAAACAATTACCCTCATAAATAACAAAATCGGGCATAGGCGTTGGAACCGGGGGGGGGCTTACCTTGTTCTTTGTCACTATTAAAGTCTCTTAAAATTCCTTAAATAATAGGCCTAGCTAAATTATTCGATAAAATGATAAATAATTAGCAAAAGGCAAGACAGTTTTTGCGGGGTCGGGAATTAAATGCAAACTTTTCAGAGAGAAGGAACCAATAAAACACAGCCCGTCTTTACGACAATTAATGCAAAAATAAATAATAAACAAAATATAACACTGCAATCGCTGATTTGATAAGAATTTGTTCAATTATATACGTTCAGTCCTACGATATTACTTATGTCTACTTGCAGTTGGATTACGTAACTAAAAGCTAAGGACCCAAACACTACGCTAAATGTACCTAAATAATCTATTATTATGTAGAACTATTTTGTTCTCGTCTTCACTGCCAAATTTTCCCCTGCAATATTGCATGTAACCCCAGATAATTCAGCGCAGGCTTTCGGGTATTTCCGTCAAAGATCTGAAAAGCTGCAATCTTTTGCTCATAGGTAGCGCCTTATGGAGGTTTCCGCTTGCTGTTGAAATTGCGTAATCTCGTTGGACACATGCTATAAAGCGGCTAGCGAACACGCTAACTGCTTAAAAATTTTGTGAACTAGTTTACAAGTGCTGAAAAGTTTAATAAGTATGCATGAGTGTTTGAACCCCAGTTTTATAATTGATGATGATGAGCCTTTAAATAAATAAATTGAAATAATCTACAGTTTTCGATTTTTATTTATCCTTCCATTTTTTCTAATTAGTCAGACTTCTTTTTATGACACATAGAGAAATAGTAGTGTTTCCTCTCTTCTTGTGGTTGTTGCTTCTATACCTTTTAATACCAACTTGATGTGGTACCTGTCAGGTACTTTAAGTTACTGACTGTTACTCCATTTTCTTCTTGACAAGGAATGAACTGTAACAAAGGGAAAACGGGAGGGATCGAGCAAAATCGTTGGCTGGAAAGGAATAGTTGGATGGATCACAGGAGTAACAGCAGTTACAACTGTTACAAGGTCATTTTGGACAAAATCCGCAACCTCAGCGGGAAATCAACAACGACTTTGCAAAATATTTTTTTTAAATTTTTAACTTTTTTTGGTATTTTCAATTTCCAAGCTATTTCAAAATGCTGCCATTTGAATAATGCACAACACAAAAAGGTAAGTTGGTGCCTGGAATCGGCAGTTTAAATGTACAGTTTAAATTTGCAAGAGGTTTTAATGATGCACTAAACATTGCGTTCTATCCTGAACAACAGATATCAGCAACAGTGAACAACAAATGATTGCAAACTATGGCAGACGGCACATTTAATCAGCAGCATGGGATCGCCTCGTTGGTTTGTGTCATATTTATCAACATTCTGTATTATTGTTTTTGTCAACTCTTTTCCTCAGAATGATTCTGCATCGCTTGATTTTCAATTACTTAAACTCAAATACATATTAGAATCGAAATTGGTCATTTATTAGCAAAATGACTACATGTATCAACTTTTTCATATATACAACATATGTACAATAAGAAAGATAATTATTACTTATAGTTCAAACTATATCAATGTAAATTTATAAACTTGCTGCGGTCGTTGGATGACGTCTTAGCCTATCGTTATTGTCTGCAGAGGCAAACCAGATTTTGATTTTGAATGCATATGACCTTGTACAACTATATACGATTGTTAAAGTATTAAGTAGTTAATTTTCCCTTGCAATGAGATTGGATGGGATATATATTAACACAAATGAGATTGTGTTTGTAGGTGTGTTACATGCATGTTCTGTTTGAAACAGTCCTTGTTATAATTAATTGTAGATCTGTTGTTTATAACACTTCTTTTGACGCCTCATTGTTCTATATATACATTATATCTAATGTCTCTCTCTATATTTGAATAAACACTATTGTCAGTTGTCCTTATTTCTCATTGACCTCTTGATATACCTATCCTTAATCTTTCTAGTGCCCCTGTACAGTGTAACGTTACGCAATAAAATCTATCATCAGTGTAGTATCTGTTGAGGTTATGTGATATATACAAGTGTTCTTGGGGCAAAGAGACCAATATTGATAACAAATATTTAGGCAATGATAAGACTATTAAACATGCTAATTCCCGATTAGTTGATCATTACCACAATATCATATCGTCCTTTCAATTTTTATATACTTCAATTTGTTATTTTTCAATCAAAACAACAGATGTGTTTTTATCTTTTTGAATGTTGTGAATCAATGAAGAATACCATGAATTATATTTAATGTGTAAGCCATTTGTATGCCAACAACAAGCAAAATATCAAATAAAGACAACGTATCTTTTTTTTTCAAAAACATTATATTATTTAGCGTTTTCTTTTTTCCTATATTTTGATTCTCTTTCGAGAAAACCACTTGGAGGACATCTGAATATCTAAAAGATAACTGTTGGTGTTTCATTTTCACAAATATTTTGATAAAATAAATCTTTGCTGTATATCGGTATAACGATCAGGGAAAGTAAGGTAAATTTGATCTACTTTTTGTGTTAATTTTATCAACATTTGCCTTCCTTATCATAACCTGAATTATATATTACTATTACAGTTCAAAGTGACTAGCAATGGAATTAAAAAAATATTTTATTGAAAGGTTGAATTCTTAGCACAGATATTCTGTAAAAAAAAATTATGAACAAAAAACTCTTTTTCAGTCCAGAAAAGGGAATAAAAACGTGTATGACTTATTGTGTTTATCAATGGGGCAGGAAACTTCCAATATGTTTGTTCCTTTCTTTTAACTAGGGGATACATAGAAAGATTATCTTTAGAACCATTAATATTGAAGAAAAACAGTAGCCTTAGAATATATTAAGTAAATATTACTTGGTTTAATGGTCATATTCAAATGTTTTTTTAACTTGAATCTTTAGAACAAAATAATGAAAGGAAACATTTCAACACTTCGAACTGCTAGATTAAAACCATCGCTATCTATCATTATGCCTTTTTGCGATTTGGAATTCCATTATTTTCTGTAGACTAGATCAAGTTTTAGTCCGTTAAATCATCCTCTTATGAGATAATAATGAACTTTCATTCGAAGAAATATTTAAATGATAATTTAATATGCCAAGATACGTGTTCTTTCATACAGTCAATAACATTCACAACAAATAGCAGATGATTGCAATCGTTTTTTTTTATGCTTCTTATTTTGATAAAATAGAAATGCTAATTATTAAGATAAGCAAATTCTGATATACTTTTTTGCTAAATATATTAAATTTTGTCCTTCTCATCATAGCCTGAATTAAATGCATGTATTATACTACATTTCAAAATGATGAGTTTGAAATTTAAAAAAATATATTGAAAGGGAAATTTTCTGAAAATCAGCATAAAAATATTTGTTTATAAGATTAAATTTAAAAAAAAAAAAAAAAAAAAACATGTCATGAACTGTATATGCTGATTCCTTTTCTCGATATGCACAGAAATTTTGATTTGTTTGTTTCTTTATTTACATTAAGCTGCCTTATAAAAGCATTCTGAGAGTTTTGCATAAACAATACATGTCCGCTACCGGGTATCCCTTTTCTCTTTGGGATGTGATTTTATGAGACCCTGCTTATTAAAAACTGCTCCCCCCCCCCAAAAAAAAAAAATATGTACTTTGCGGTAATAAATTATTTATCTATGAATGAAAAGCATTTTAATTAAGTCGATCTGCCTTACAAATAGAGCTGTGTTAGAATGCCATTAGACATATATATGCAGGCTTATATCAAAACAGCTCATTTTACATTTACATGGTTTAAAACGGTCTTTGGTCTATGATTTGTCATTATAAAGCTACCCAGCAAGTTCCAAATAATCTATAACTTTTAACAAGTCAATCTCTTTGGAAAATTGTTTTAGTCCAGCACAAACTAGATCGTAAATCGAATAATAAAAAATTAAAAATGTCATAATTCCATCAAACATCAATGAAGTGGAAAAGCAAACTTGATCTACATGTATAACTCATCAAAGTAAAGTCACATATCAAAAATCAGCTTCATATCTTCAAGCGTATAGAAAAAAAATATGTCTTCTAATGCTATGCAGGCTCACCGCAGCTAGTTTTTGCTAAGTATGTATAAACCACATAAAACTACGAAAGCCCAGAAGGCTCATTCGAGATTCAAGTTTCGAAATACGAGATTCAAAATTCGAGATTCGAAATTCGAGTTTCGAGATTCAAGATCCAGATTAACCAATCAAAAGGCTCATTCCAGATTCGAGTTTCGAAATACGAGATTCGAAATTCGAGTTTCGAGATTCAAAATCCAGATTAACTAATCAATACGGGTTCAACATTTGATTACTTCCCTTTATTATGTTTTATCTATCAATAAATCGTTTAATATATTTATAACAAATGAGTCATTTGATTAAATTACAATACAAGAAAGAGTGTTATATATATTAGAAGGAAAGTTAAATAATCATTTGATTTTTGATCAGCAAGATATACTTCAATTTATATTATGACTTCTTAAATATTAAATAGAATACATATATCAGAAATATATATATTTTTGCATTGTCTACTGTATATAAAGGGTTGCTGACATAATAATACAGTTATAAATAGAGTCTAAAGATTAACAAAATCCCCACTCCTACCGGCAACACCTGCCAATTTTTCCCGACACTGAAAATGTTACTTTAAAACTTTAAAAGGCAATGTAGCCTTGATAAATAAAAACCGTGCTCGTTTTCCTAATAGAGGGAATACATTAAAATAAAGTTTTCAATTACTTATGTTCATCTAAGGCTTTGATTTCTTGAACTAATTAACAATTATATATACAATAGTAACAATACAGATTGCAAATATGAATTAGAATAAATGCAGCATTCATTTTATCTGATATCAAACAGTAGATTAGTCTAAATTAGCTGCAGAACTATAGCGTTATGGTTTTATATTTTAGTCTCTGACCATAGCGTTATGGTCAAAGACTAAAATATACTCGGTTTTTATTTATCAAGGCTACAAGGATTTTGTTAATCTTTAGTCACTATTTATAACTTTATTATTATGTCAACAATCCTTTATATATAGTAGACAATGCAAAAATATATATATTCCTGATTATGTATTCTATTTAATATTTAAGAAGTCATAATATAAATTGAAGTATATCTTGCTGATCAAAAACCAAATGATGATTTAACTTTCTTTCTAATATATATAACACTCTTTCTTGCATTGTAATTTATTTAAATGACTCATTTGTTATAAATATATTAAACGATTTATTGATAGATTAAACATAATAAAGGGGAGTAATCAATGTTGAACCCGCATTTGATTGGTTAATCTGGACTTTGAATCTCGAAACTCGAATTTCGAATCTCGAATTTCGAACCTCAAATCTCGAACCTCGAATCTCGAATGAGCCTTTTGATTGGTTAATCTGGATCTTGAATCTCGAAACTCGAATTTCGAATCTCGAATTTTGAATCTCGTATTTCGAAACTTGAATCTCGAATGAGCCTTCTGGGCTTTCGTATAAAACACTTACACAGAGATGAAATATAAATTTTATTTAAATGAGGGTATAAATGAAACCAATTTAACGCACATGAAGTGTATCAGACTCACAAGCTCTGATTGTAAGTTACGTAGAATGTTGTTATGTCTAAGATGTGATCTGCATGACACAACAATGTAAGATGTGACAAGCGGATCTCATCCATGCCATCCAAGGTGAGTTTGGACGCAAAGGCACTATACTATTCAGATCCAATAACATCCTGTATGAAAGCGGTTCATCACTGGTCTATCCATTTCATTAATTTGTAAATGATTTAAAAATTCAAACAGAGGCCAAAAGAACAAGATGTGTTTGTGAAACACTGATGCCCCCGTAGTATGGCAACATAGCAAAGATTAAGCTCTTCTTAAATGCAAATTTAATTAAAGTACCAAAAGTAGGGTATTCTCACTGGAAAACATTGTGAAATTTGAAAGTAAGCCAATGTTAAAGTTTTTTTAATAAGTACAAAAATCTCCAAAGTCAAGGTCAAAAGGTCAATGTAATTAGTATCAAATGAAAGATCTTGCCACATAGAATACTTATGCAGAGCATGAAAGCCCTAGCTCTAACCGTTCAGAAGTTATGGCCAACGATCATTTTTTAAAAAGTAGGTCAAACTCCAAGGTCAAAGGGTCAAAGTTCTTGTTATCAAATGTTAGGTATTGTCATAAGGATCAAGCATGTAAAGTATGAAAGCACTAGCTCTAACTCTTTAAAAGTTATAGTCAAGGTTTGCTTTTTTTAAAGTAGGTCAATCTCAAAGGTCAAGGTCAAAGGGTCAAAGTTCTTGGTATCCAATAAAGGGTCTTCTCACAAGGATTACATATATGAAGTATGAAAGCCCTATCCTTTACCGTTCAAAAGTTATGGCCAAGGTTAAAGTTTTTTCACAGTATCACACCGGTAATTGACCAATCAAAATGAACTTAGTCAAATGTAGGTCCATATATATAAAATTTCCAATTTTCTTTTCTTTTTCTCATAACTATATTATTAGAATTAATTTTCTTTTCTTTTGAGGCGTTTTTCTATTTTCTTCCATGCCACATTTACAACTTTGGTACCTGTGCCTAGTAAATTTTATTTACTTTGTGAATAAATAAAGGTTTTTGACAGGAACTATTTTTTTCATGGCATAGGAGGCTACTTCCTGTAGTGCACTCGAGGTGTTTATAAACACAGTGAAAACACGTGGATTTGAGGGTAGCCCTGTTTGCAGATGGAAAAAGTCCGAAAATGCCGTGTGGGTACCCTGTTTTTTGGTGTCAGCTAATGTGACAGGTAATGTTTAACACCTCCTGCTAAATATTTTTTCATGTAAACAAATACCTGATTTTTAACGATTTTTTATTCTATATAGAATTATATAGTGAAAACAATTACCGGTGTGATACCTTGAAGGTGATTATGAAAAATCATTTTAATCCTTATTAAAGACATTTTTCATTTTTAAAAGGCATATTTCAACAAAATATGTGATTTTATTAACTTTTTGTTTGAAAACACACAATTTTAAAATTAGAATTAGAATTTACATTATTTTTCACAGATTTCTGTTTAAAAATTAACAATAGGTTATTTTTTACACTCAATACTTTAAAATATGACTAAAAAGGTAGCATTATGCATCTAAAATGTGGAAAGAAGTCAGAGAATATTGTTTTTTCATTTTATATGACTTAACATTATTTGCACCAGCTGACCGCAGTCAATTATAGTGTCTACAGACTTTGCGGTAAAGGGTGTTAAAGCTGATTTTTCAAGAATAGACTAATTCTAGGTTTGCGAATGAATTTTTAGCACAAGCGACAACTGCGATAAAATGTAAACAAGTAAAAATGTTTTCACAGAATGATAATTTCTACAGACACATGATTTATTTTAATTTATTCAGACCTCCAGTGATACATACATTACTGCATTGGAAGAACAGAAATAATGAAATGAGTCAGATCTGTCTAATAAACTTAATACATAAGCTACATAAGTAAAATTCATTAAGAATTTTTCACAGTAAGGAAGGTTATGACCAAAAAATCCTGAAATACTGTCAAGGTCTGCATAATAATACTTATTCTGAGTTCTAACCATGCATCATACATGTAGAGCAAAATGTCACTTAGCACCATGGCATGCCTTTTGTGGTTCTTTGGACTTTATTTATGCTTTCGCAGCTGACATTCATGTTTTTTCAGTTTGTCGGAGACTGTTTTTTGTTATTTTTTCATTTATATGTAGGTGTTGACTGTCACTTTTGAATTAAGTCTCAGTCAGTGATGCTTATATGAGCATGATCTATTAAGTATATCATTGTACTGAAATATTAATAAATTCCAAATTTAACTGATGAAGAAATTTGGCATATTTACATAATTGAAATATCAGAATAACTATAATTCAGCTAATAAGGTGCACATTTCTTCTCAGATCACTTCCTATAAATTTTATCAGCAGTTTTTGTACACCCACCCACCTCAAAGAATCATGGAGGATGTCCTGAATCTGGTCTCTGTGATGCATTTTGTCTCATAGAAAAGTGTTCAAACTCATTAAAATGTTTAATATTTATATTTTAAAATTTAAATGTTTATTTTTTTATGTAAATTTGTTGAAACAAAAAGATATAATCTTGCATAAATCATGGAAATTCATTAAACACCTTTGGAATTCCTGAATAAATCCATGAAAAGAGAATAATTATGCATGTTAAATTGAAATTTCATGGCTAATTTGTGTCTTAAGAGAAAGCCAGTTGCATAAATCACAACAATAAATTACATCTGAATTGTTGTCTCCAGTTTCTTATCATCAAAGCCAGTTTAATGGAGTGTGGGAGCTGTGAAGAACCTCCCTAGATGCTGATATCATTTTGACTGCCCTGAGTTACAACACAGCATTTAGATAAACTTCTGCACAGCAGCTTGTAGACACATACCTAGGCTTTATTTGGAACATAAATTGACCAGATACAGTTTTCATTATCAACCCAGTATTTAACAATTTCTGTATTTTTGTTCATTCTTTGAAGGGGAAAATGCAACTTTGTTATGTAATAATTACATAATGGTCTTAGACTTGTAAACTCTTTTCTGTTTGTGGTGAAGAACAAAGCATATACTCTCCACAGATAAAAAATTGGTTGCCAAGCTTATTCTTTTAATGATGAAATTCTGCTTCAAAAGATGCACAAAAAACTGCTTCCAGAGTGCTGTGTGTGTTGTTCTTGACTGCTCTGGAGTAAGGGAGATAAATGCTTCATATCTTCAGAAATAAGGGGATTTAGATCACCAGACTTAAGGATGTTGGGGACAATTATTTAATGAATCTCAGGTGCAAAAATGGAAAAAATCTTAAAGGTCCTTCAAGGTATCACACCGTAATTGACCAATCAAAATGAACTTAGTCAAATGTAGGTCCATATATATAAAATTAATTTTCTTTTCTTTTGAATTTTCTTCAGCCATTTATACAACTTTGGTACCTGTGCCTAGTAAATTTTATGTACTTTGTGAACAAATAAAGGTTTTTTGATACGAACACGTGGATTTGAGGGTAGCCCTGTTTGCAAAAAAAGTCCGTGCCTTTTTTTGGTGTCAGCTAATGTGACAGGTAATGTTTAACACCTTCTGCTAAATATTTTTTCATGTAAACAATACCTGATTTTTAACGATTTTTTATTCTATATAGAATTATATAGTGAAAACAATTACCGGTGTGATACCTTGAAGGTGATTATGAAAAATCATTTTAATCCTTATTAAAGACATTTTTCATTTTTAAAAGGCATATTTCAACAAAATATGTGATTTTATTAACTTTTTGTTTGAAAACACACAATTTTAAAATTAGAATTAGAATTTACATTATTTTTCACAGATTTCTGTTTAAAAATTAACAATAGGTTATTTTTTACACTCAATACTTTAAAATATGACTAAAAAGGTAGCATTATGCATCTAAAATGTGGAAAGAAGTCAGAGAATATTGTTTTTTCATTTTATATGACTTAACATTATTTGCACCAGCTGACCGCAGTCAATTATAGTGTCTACAGACTTTGCGGTAAAGGGTGTTAAAGCTGATTTTTCAAGAATAGACTAATTCTAGGTTTGCGAATGAATTTTTAGCACAAGCGACAACTGCGATAAAATGTAAACAAGTAAAAATGTTTTTACAGAATGATAATTTCTACAGACACATGATTTATTTTAATTTATTCAGACCTCCAGTGATACATACATTACTGCATTGGAAGAACAGAAATAATGAAATGAGTCAGATCTGTCTAATAAACTTAATACATAAGCTACATAAGTAAAATTCATTAAGAATTTTTCACAGTAAGGAAGGTTATGACCAAAAAATCCTGAAATACTGTCAAGGTCTGCATGATAATACTTATTCTGAGTTCTAACCATGCATCATACATGTAGTGCAGAATGTCACTTAGCAGCATGGCATGCCTTTTGTGGTTCTAAGGACTTTATTTATGCTTTCGCAGCTGACATTCATGTTTTTTCAGTTTGTCGGAGACTGTTTTTTGTTATTTTTTCATTTATATGTAGGTGTTGACTGTCACTTTTGAATTAAGTCTCAGTCAGTGATGCTTATATGAGCATGATCTATTAAGTATATCATTGTACTGAAATATTAATAAATTCCAAATTTAACTGATGAAGAAATTTGGCATATTTACATAATTGAAATATCAGAATAACTATAATTCAGCTAATAAGGTGCACATTTCTTCTCAGATCACTTCCTATAAATTTTATCAGCAGTTTTTGTACACCCACCCACCTCAAAGAATCATGGAGGATGTCCTGAATCTGGTCTCTGTGATGCATTTTGTCTCATAGAAAAGTGTTCAAACTCATTAAAATGTTTAATATTTATATTTTAAAATTTAAATGTTTATTTTTTTATGTAAATTTGTTGAAACAAAAAGATATAATCTTGCATAAATCATGGAAATTCATTAAACACCTTTGGAATTCCTGAATAAATCCATGAAAAGAGAATAATTATGCATGTTAAATTGAAATTTCATGGCTAATTTGTGTCTTAAGAGAAAGCCAGTTGCATAAATCACAACAATAAATTACATCTGAATTGTTGTCTCCAGTTTCTTATCATCAAAGCCAGTTTAATGGAGTGTGGGAGCTGTGAAGAACCTCCCTAGATGCTGATATCATTTTGACTGCCCTGAGTTACAACACAGCATTTAGATAAACTTCTGCACAGCAGCTTGTAGACACATACCTAGGCTTTATTTGGAACATAAATTGACCAGATACAGTTTTCATTATCAACCCAGTATTTAACAATTTCTGTATTTTTGTTCATTCTTTGAAGGGGAAAATGCAACTTTGTTATGTAATAATTACATAATGGTCTTAGACTTGTAAACTCTTTTCTGTTTGTGGTGAAGAACAAAGCATATACTCTCCACAGATAAAAAATTGGTTGCCAAGCTTATTCTTTTAATGATGAAATTCTGCTTCAAAAGATGCACAAAAAACTGCTTCCAGAGTGCTGTGTGTGTTGTTCTTGACTGCTCTGGAGTAAGGGAGATAAATGCTTCATATCTTCAGAAATAAGGGGATTTAGATCACCATACTTAAGGATGTTGGGGACAATTATTTAAAGAATCTCAGGTGCAAAAATGGAAAAAATCGAACTAAAGAATTTTTTCAAAGGTCCTTCAAGGTATCACACCGGTAATTGACCAATCAAAATGAACTTAGTCAAATGTAGGTCCATATATATAAAATTAATTTTCTTTTCTTTTGAGGCGTTTTTCTATTTTCTTCCATGCCAACAACTTTGGTACCTGTGCCTAGTAAATTTTATGTACAAAAATAAAGGTTTTGGACAGGAAAATAGGAGGCTACTTCCTGTAGTGCACTCGAGGTGTTTATAAACACAGTGAAAACACCTGTTTGCAAAGGTGCCTGTGGGTAAGTGACAGGTAATGTTTAACACCTTGCTAAATATTTTTTCATGTAAACAATACCTGATTTTTAACGATTTTTTATTCTATATAGAATTATATAGTGAAAACCTTGATACCTTGAAATTGAAAAATCATTTTTCCTTATTTTTTTCAAAAAGGCATATTTCAACAAAATATGTGATTTTATTAACTTTTTGTTTGAAAACACACAATTTTAAAATTAGAATTAGAATTTACATTATTTTTCACAGATTTCTGTTTAAAAATTAACAATAGGTTATTTTTTACACTCAATACTTTAAAATATGACTAAAAAGGTAGCATTATGCATCTAAAATGTGGAAAGAAGTCAGAGAATATTGTTTTTTCATTTTATATGACTTAACATTATTTGCACCAGCTGACCGCAGTCAATTATAGTGTCTACAGACTTTGCGGTAAAGGGTGTTAAAGCTGATTTTTCAAGAATAGACTAATTCTAGGTTTGCGAATGAATTTTTAGCACAAGCGACAACTGCGATAAAATGTAAACAAGTAAAAATGTTTTCACAGAATGATAATTTCTACAGACACATGATTTATTTTAATTTATTCAGACCTCCAGTGATACATACATTACTGCATTGGAAGAACAGAAATAATGAAATGAGTCAGATCTGTCTAATAAACTTAATACATAAGCTACATTAGTAAAATTCATTAAGAATTTATCAAAGTGAGGAAGGTTATGACCAAAAAATCCTGAAATACTGTCAAGGTCTGCATGATAATACTTATTCTGAGTTCTAACCATGCATCATACATGTAGTGCAGAATGTCACTTAGCAGCATGGCATGCCTTTTGTGGTTCTAAGGACTTTATTTATGCTTTCGCAGCTGACATTCATGTTTTTTCAGTTTGTCGGAGACTGTTTTTTGTTATTTTTTCATTTATATGTAGGTGTTGACTGTCACTTTTGAATTAAGTCTCAGTCAGTGATGCTTATATGAGCATGATCTATTAAGTATATCATTGTACTGAAATATTAATAAATTCCAAATTTAACTGATGAAGAAATTTGGCATATTTACATAATTGAAATATCAGAATAACTATAATTCAGCTAATAAGGTGCACATTTCTTCTCAGATCACTTCCTATAAATTTTATCAGCAGTTTTTGTACCCCCACCCACCTCAAAGAATCATGGAGGATGTCCTGAATATGGTCTCTGTGATGCATTTTGTCTCATAGAAAAGTGTTCAAACTCATTAAAATGTTTAATATTTATATTTTAAAATTTAAATGTTTATTTTTTTATGTAAATTTGTTGAAACAAAAAGATATAATCTTGCATAAATCATGGAAATTCATTAAACACCTTTGGAATTCCTGAATAAATCCATGAAAAGAGAATAATTATGCATGTTAAATTGAAATTTCATGGCTAATTTGTGTCTTAAGAGAAAGCCAGTTGCATAAATCACAACAATAAATTACATCTGAATTGTTGTCTCCAGGTTCTTATCATCAAAGCCAGTTTAATGGAGTGTGGGAGCTGTGAAGAACCTCCCTAGATGCTGATATCATTTTGACTGCCCTGAGTTACAACACAGCATTTAGATAAACTTCTGCACAGCAGCTTGTAGACACATACCTAGGCTTTATTTGGAACATAAATTGACCAGATACAGTTTTCATTATCAACCCAGTATTTAACAATTTCTGTATTTTTGTTCATTCTTTGAAGGGGAAAATGCAACTTTGTTATGTAATAATTACATAATGGTCTTAGACTTGTAAACTCTTTTCTGTTTGTGGTGAAGAACAAAGCATATACTCTCCACGGATAAAAAATTGGTTGCCAAGCTTATTCTTTTAATGGTGAAATTCTGCTTCAAAAGATGCACAAAAAACTGCTTCCAGAGTGCTGTGTGTGTTGTTCTTGACTGCTCTGGAGTAAGGGAGATAAATGCTTCATATCTTCAGAAATAAGGGGATTTAGATCACCAGACTTAGGGATGTTGGGGACAATTATTTAATCTCAGGTGCAAAAATGGAAAAAATGTTCAAAGGTCCTTCAAGGTATCACAAGGTAATTGACCAATCAAAATGAACGTAGTCAAATGTAGGTCCATATATATAGAATTAATTTTCTTTTCCTTTGAGGCGTTTTTCTATTTTCTTCCAGCCACTTTTACAACTTTGGTACCTGTGCAAAATTTTATGTACTTTGTGAATAAATAAAGGTTTTGACAGGAACTATTTTTTTCATGGCATAGGAGGCTACTTCCTGTAGTGCACTCGAGGTGTTTATAAACACAGTGAAAACACGTGGATTTGAGGTGATGTTTGCAGATGAAAAATCATGCCGTTGGGTAAGCTAATGTGACAGGTAATGTTTAACACCTTGCTAAAGTAAACAAATTTTTTAACATTTTTATTCTATATAGAATTATATAGTGAAAACAATTACATATTTGATTGTGAAAAATCATTTTAATCATTAAAGACATTTTTCATTTTTAAAAGGCATATTTCAACAAAATATTTTTTATTAACTTTTTGTTTGAAAACACACAATTTTAAAATTAGAATTAGAATTTACATTATTTTTCACAGATTTCTGTTTAAAAATTAACAATAGGTTATTTTTTACACTCAATACTTTAAAATATGACTAAAAAGGTAGCATTATGCATCTAAAATGTGGAAAGAAGTCAGAGAATATTGTTTTTTCATTTTATATGACTTAACATTATTTGCACCAGCTGACCGCAGTCAATTATAGTGTCTACAGACTTTGCGGTAAAGGGTGTTAAAGCTGATTTTTCAAGAATAGACTAATTCTAGGTTTGCGAATGAATTTTTAGCACAAGCGACAACTGCGATAAAATGTAAACAAGTAAAAATGTTTTCACAGAATGATAATTTCTACAGACACATGATTTATTTTAATTTATTCAGACCTCCAGTGATACATACATTACTGCATTGGAAGAACAGAAATAATGAAATGAGTCAGATCTGTCTAATAAACTTAATACATAAGCTACATTAGTAAAATTCATTAAGAATTTATCGAAGTAAGGAAGGTTATGACCAAAAAATCCTGAAATACTGTCAAGGTCTGCATGATAATACTTATTCTGAGTTCTAACCATGCATCATACATGTAGTGCAGAATGTCACTTAGCAGCATGGCATGCCTTTTGTGGTTCTAAGGACTTTATTTATGCTTTCGCAGCTGACATTCATGTTTTTTCAGTTTGTCGGAGACTGTTTTTTGTTATTTTTTCATTTATATGTAGGTGTTGACTGTCACTTTTGAATTAAGTCTCAGTCAGTGATGCTTATATGAGCATGATCTATTAAGTATATCATTGTACTGAAATATTAATAAATTCCAAATTTAACTGATGAAGAAATTTGGCATATTTACATAATTGAAATATCAGAATAACTATAATTCAGCTAATAAGGTGCACATTTCTTCTCAGATCACTTCCTATAAATTTTATCAGCAGTTTTTGTACACCCACCCACCTCAAAGAATCATGGAGGATGTCCTGAATCTGGTCTCTGTGATGCATTTTGTCTCATAGAAAAGTGTTCAAACTCATTAAAATGTTTAATATTTATATTTTAAAATTTAAATGTTTATTTTTTTATGTAAATTTGTTGAAACAAAAAGATATAATCTTGCATAAATCATGGAAATTCATTAAACACCTTTGGAATTCCTGAATAAATCCATGAAAAGAGAATAATTATGCATGTTAAATTGAAATTTCATGGCTAATTTGTGTCTTAAGAGAAAGCCAGTTGCATAAATCACAACAATAAATTACATCTGAATTGTTGTCTCCAGGTTCTTATCATCAAAGCCAGTTTAATGGAGTGTGGGAGCTGTGAAGAACCTCCCTAGATGCTGATATCATTTTGACTGCCCTGAGTTACAACACAGCATTTAGATAAACTTCTGCACAGCAGCTTGTAGACACATACCTAGGCTTTATTTGGAACATAAATTGACCAGATACAGTGTTCATTATCAACCCAGTATTTAACAATTTCTGTATTTTTGTTCATTCTTTGAAGGGGAAAATGCAACTTTGTTATGTAATAATTACATAATGGTCTTAGACTTGTAAACTCTTTTCTGTTTGTGGTGAAGAACAAAGCATATACTCTCCACGGATAAAAAATTGGTTGCCAAGCTTATTCTTTTAATGGTGAAATTCTGCTTCAAAAGATGCACAAAAAACTGCTTCCAGAGTGCTGTGTGTGTTGTTCTTGACTGCTCTGGAGTAAGGGAGATAAATGCTTCATATCTTCAGAAATAAGGGGATTTAGATCACCAGACTTAGGGATGTTGGGGACAATTATTTAATGAATCTCAGGTGCAAAAATGGAAAAAATCGAACACCTTCAAAGGTCCTTCAAGGTATCACACCGGTAATTGACCAATCAAAATGAACTTAGTCAAATGTAGGTCCATATATATAGAATTAATTTTCTTTTCTTTTGAAAGGTCCTTGCCTAAAATTTTATGTACTTTGTGAATAAATAAAGGTTTTGGACAGGAACTATTTTTTTCATGGCATAGGAGGCTACTTCCTGTAGTGCAAATAAACACAGTGAAAACACGTCATTTTTTTTGGTGTCAAATGTGACAGGTAATGTTTAACACCTTCTGCCTTTTTATTTTTTATTCTATATAGAATTATATAGTGAAAACAATTACCGGTGTGAAAAGGTGATTGTGAAAAATCATTTTTCCTTATTTTTAAAAAGGCATATTTCAACAAAATATGTGATTTTATTAACTTTTTGTTTGAAAACACACAATTTTAAAATTAGAATTAGAATTTACATTATTTTTCACAGATTTCTGTTTAAAAATTAACAATAGGTTATATTTTACACTCAATACTTTAAAATATGACTAAAAAGGTAGCATTATGCATCTAAAATGTGGAAAGAAGTCAGAGAATATTGTTTTTTCATTTTATATGACTTAACATTATTTGCACCAGCTGACCGCAGTCAATTATAGTGTCTACAGACTTTGCGGTAAAGGGTGTTAAAGCTGATTTTTCAAGAATAGACTAATTCTAGGTTTGCGAATGAATTTTTAGCATAAGCGACAACTGCGATAAAATGTAAACAAGTAAAAATGTTTTCACAGAATGATAATTTCTACAGACACATGATTTATTTTAATTTATTCAGACCTCCAGTGATACATACATTACTGCATTGGAAGAACAGAAATAATGAAATGAGTCAGATCTGTCTAATAAACTTAATACATAAGCTACATTAGTAAAATTCATTAAGAATTTTTCAAAGTAAGGAAGGTTATGACCAAAAATTCCTGAAATACTGTCAAGGTCTGCATGATAATACTTATTCTGAGTTCTAACCATGCATCATACATGTAGTGCAGAATGTCACTTAGCAGCATGGCATGCCTTTTGTGGTTCTAAGGACTTTATTTATGCTTTCGCAGCTGACATTCATGTTTTTTCAGTTTGTCGGAGACTGTTTTTTGTTATTTTTTCATTTATATGTAGGTGTTGACTGTCACTTTTGAATTAAGTCTCAGTCAGTGATGCTTATATGAGCATGATCTATTAAGTATATCATTGTACTGAAATATTAATAAATTCCAAATTTAACTGATGAAGAAATTTGGCATATTTACATAATTGAAATATCAGAATAACTATAATTCAGCTAATAAGGTGCACATTTCTTCTCAGATCACTTCCTATAAATTTTATCAACAGTTTTGGTACACCCACCCACCTCAAAGAATCATGGAGGATGTCCTGAATCTGGTCTCTGTGATGCATTTTGTCTCATAGAAAAGTGTTCAAACTCATTAAAATGTTTAATATTTATATTTTAAAATCTAAATGTTCATTTTTTTATGTAAATTTGTTGAAACAAAAAGATATAATCTTGCATAAATCATGGAAATTCATTAAACACCTTTGGAATTCCTGAATAAATCCATGAAAAGAGAATAATTATGCATGTTAAATTGAAATTTCATGGCTAATTTGTGTCTTAAGAGAAAGCCAGTTGCATAAATCACAACAATAAATTACATCTGAATTGTTGTCTCCAGGTTCTTATCATCAAAGCCAGTTTAATGGAGTGTGGGAGCTGTGAAGAACCTCCCTAGATGCTGATATCATTTTGACTGCCCTGAGTTACAACACAGCATTTAGATAAACTTCTGCACAGCAGCTTGTAGACACATACCTAGGCTTTATTTGGAACATAAATTGACCAGATACAGTGTTCATTATCAACCCAGTATTTAACAATTTCTGTATTTTTGTTCATTCTTTGAAGGGGAAAATGCAACTTTGTTATGTAATAATTACATAATGGTCTTAGACTTGTAAACTCTTTTCTGTTTGTGGTGAAGAACAAAGCATATACTCTCCACGGATAAAAAATTGGTTGCCAAGCTTATTCTTTTAATGGTGAAATTCTGCTTCAAAAGATGCACAAAAAACTGCTTCCAGAGTGCTGTGTGTGTTGTTCTTGACTGCTCTGGAGTAAGGGAGATAAATGCTTCATATCTTCAGAAATAAGGGGATTTAGATCACCAGACTTAGGGATGTTGGGGACAATTATTTCATGAATCTCAGGTGCAAAAATGGAAAAAATCGAACACCTTCAAAGGTCCTTCAAGGTATCACACCGGTAATTGACCAATCAAAATGAACTTAGTCAAATGTAGGTCCATATATATAGAATTAATTTTCTTTTCTTTTGAGGCGTTTTTCTATTTTCTTCCATGCCACTTTTACAACTTTGGTACCTGTGCCTAGTAAATTTTATGTACTTTGTGAATAAATAAAGGTTTTGGACAGGAACTATTTTTTTTACAGCATAGGAGGCTACTTCCTGTAGTGCACTCGAGGTGTTTATAAACACAGTGAAAACACGTGGATTTGAGGGTAGCCCTGTTTGCAGATGGAAAAAGTCCGAAAATGCCGTGTGGGTACCCTGTTTTTTGGTGTCAGCTAATGTGACAGGTAATGTTTAACACCTTCTGCTAAATTTTTTCATGTAAACAAATACCTGATTTTTAACGATTTTATATTCTATATAGAATTATATAGTGAAAACAATTACCGGTGTGATACCTTGAAGGTGATTGTGAAAAATCATTTTAATCCTTATTAAAGACATTTTTCATTTTTAAAAGGCATATTTCAACAAAATATGTGATTTTATTAACTTTTTGTTTGAAAACACACAATTTTAAAATTAGAATTAGAATTTACATTATTTTTCACAGATTTCTGTTTAAAAATTAACAATAGGTTATATTTTACACTCAATACTTTAAAATATGACTAAAAAGGTAGCATTATGCATCTAAAATGTGGAAAGAAGTCAGAGAATATTGTTTTTTCATTTTATATGACTTAACATTATTTGCACCAGCTGACCGCAGTCAATTATAGTGTCTACAGACTTTGCGGTAAAGGGTGTTAAAGCTGATTTTTCAAGAATAGACTAATTCTAGGTTTGCGAATGAATTTTTAGCATAAGCGACAACTGCGATAAAATGTAAACAAGTAAAAATGTTTTCACAGAATGATAATTTCTACAGACACATGATTTATTTTAATTTATTCAGACCTCCAGTGATACATACATTACTGCATTGGAAGAACAGAAATAATGAAATGAGTCAGATCTGTCTAATAAACTTAATACATAAGCTACATTAGTAAAATTCATTAAGAATTTATCAAAGTAAGGAAGGTTATGACCAAAAAATCCTGAAATACTGTCAAGGTCTGCATGATAATACTTATTCTGAGTTCTAACCATGCATCATACATGTAGTGCAGAATGTCACTTAGCAGCATGGCATGCCTTTTGTGGTTCTAAGGACTTTATTTATGCTTTCGCAGCTGACATTCATGTTTTTTCAGTTTGTCGGAGACTGTTTTTTGTTATTTTTTCATTTATATGTAGGTGTTGACTGTCACTTTTGAATTAAGTCTCAGTCAGTGATGCTTATATGAGCATGATCTACTAAGTATATCATTGTACTGAAATATTAATAAATTCCAAATTTAACTGATGAAGAAATTTGGCATATTTACATAATTGAAATATCAGAATAACTATAATTCAGCTAATAAGGTGCACATTTCTTCTCAGATCACTTCCTATAAATTTTATCAACAGTTTTGGTACACCCACCCACCTCAAAGAATCATGAAGGATGTCCTGAATCTGGTCTCTGTGATGCATTTTGTCTCATAGAAAAGTGTTCAAACTCATTAAAATGTTTAATATTTATATTTTAAAATCTAAATGTTCATTTTTTTATGTAAATTTGTTGAAACAAAAAGATATAATCTTGCATAAATCATGGAAATTCATTAAACACCTTTGGAATTCCTGAATAAATCCATGAAAAGAGAATAATTATGCATGTTAAATTGAAATTTCATGGCTAATTTGTGTCTTAAGAGAAAGCCAGTTGCATAAATCACAACAATAAATTACATCTGAATTGTTGTCTCCAGGTTCTTATCATCAAAGCCAGTTTAATGGAGTGTGGGAGCTGTGAAGAACCTCCCTAGATGCTGATATCATTTTGACTGCCCTGAGTTACAACACAGCATTTAGATAAACTTCTGCACAGCAGCTTGTAGACACATACCTAGGCTTTATTTGGAACATAAATTGACCAGATACAGTGTTCATTATCAACCCAGTATTTAACAATTTCTGTATTTTTGTTCATTCTTTGAAGGGGAAAATGCAACTTTGTTATGTAATAATTACATAATGGTCTTAGACTTGTAAACTCTTTTCTGTTTGTGGTGAAGAACAAAGCATATACTCTCCACGGATAAAAAATTGGTTGCCAAGCTTATTCTTTTAATGGTGAAATTCTGCTTCAAAAGATGCACAAAAAACTGCTTCCAGAGTGCTGTGTGTGTTGTTCTTGACTGCTCTGGAGTAAGGGAGATAAATGCTTCATATCTTCAGAAATAAGGGGATTTAGATCACCAGACTTAGGGATGTTGGGGACAATTATTTCATGAATCTCAGGTGCAAAAATGGAAAAAATCGAACACCTTCAAAGGTCCTTCAAGGTATCACACCGGTAATTGACCAATCAAAATGAACTTAGTCAAATGTAGGTCCATATATATAGAATTAATTTTCTTTTCTTTTGAGGCGTTTTTCTATTTTCTTCCATGCCACTTTTACAACTTTGGTACCTGTGCCTAGTAAATTTTATGTACTTTGTGAATAAATAAAGGTTTTGGACAGGAACTATTTTTTTCATGGCATAGGAGGCTACTTCCTGTAGTGCACTCGAGGTGTTTATAAACACAGTGAAAACACGTGGATTTGAGGGTAGCCCTGTTTGCAGATGGAAAAAGTCCGAAAATGCCGTGTGGGTACCCTGTTTTTTGGTGTCAGCTAATGTGACAGGTAATGTTTAACACCTTCTGCTAAATTTTTTCATGTAAACAAATACCTGATTTTTAACGATTTTATATTCTATATAGAATTATATAGTGAAAACAATTACCGGTGTGATACCTTGAAGGTGATTGTGAAAAATCATTTTAATCCTTATTAAAGACATTTTTCATTTTTAAAAGGCATATTTCAACAAAATATGTGATTTTATTAACTTTTTGTTTGAAAACACACAATTTTAAAATTAGAATTAGAATTTACATTATTTTTCACAGATTTCTGTTTAAAAATTAACAATAGGTTATATTTTACACTCAATACTTTAAAATATGACTAAAAAGGTAGCATTATGCATCTAAAATGTGGAAAGAAGTCAGAGAATATTGTTTTTTCATTTTATATGACTTAACATTATTTGCACCAGCTGACCGCAGTCAATTATAGTGTCTACAGACTTTGCGGTAAAGGGTGTTAAAGCTGATTTTTCAAGAATAGACTAATTCTAGGTTTGCGAATGAATTTTTAGCATAAGCGACAACTGCGATAAAATGTAAACAAGTAAAAATGTTTTCACAGAATGATAATTTCTACAGAAACATGATTTATTTTAATTTATTCAGACCTCCAGTGATACATACATTACTGCATTGGAAGAACAGAAATAATGAAATGAGTCAGATCTGTCTAATAAACTTAATACATAAGCTACATTAGTAAAATTCATTAAGAATTTACCAAAGTAAGGAAGGTTATGACCAAAAAATCCTGAAATACTGTCAAGGTCTGCATGATAATACTTATTCTGAGTTCTAACCATGCATCATACATGTAGTGCAGAATGTCACTTAGCAGCATGGCATGCCTTTTGTGGTTCTAAGGACTTTATTTATGCTTTCGCAGCTGACATTCATGTTTTTTCAGTTTGTCGGAGACTGTTTTTTGTTATTTTTTCATTTATATGTAGGTGTTGACTGTCACTTTTGAATTAAGTCTCAGTCAGTGATGCTTATATGAGCATGATCTACTAAGTATATCATTGTACTGAAATATTAATAAATTCCAAATTTAACTGATGAAGAAATTTGGCATATTTACATAATTGAAATATCAGAATAACTATAATTCAGCTAATAAGGTGCACATTTCTTCTCAGATCACTTCCTATAAATTTTATCAACAGTTTTGGTACACCCACCCACCTCAAAGAATCATGAAGGATGTCCTGAATCTGGTCTCTGTGATGCATTTTGTCTCATAGAAAAGTGTTCAAACTCATTAAAATGTTTAATATTTATATTTTAAAATCTAAATGTTCATTTTTTTATGTAAATTTGTTGAAACAAAAAGATATAATCTTGCATAAATCATGGAAATTCATTAAACACCTTTGGAATTCCTGAATAAATCCATGAAAAGAGAATAATTATGCATGTTAAATTGAAATTTCATGGCTAATTTGTGTCTTAAGAGAAAGCCAGTTGCATAAATCACAACAATAAATTACATCTGAATTGTTGTCTCCAGGTTCTTACCATCAAAGCCAGTTTAATGGAGTGTGGGAGCTGTGAAGAACCTCCCTAGATGCTGATATCATTTTGACTGCCCTGAGGTACAACACAGCATTTAGATAAACTTCTGCACAGCAGCTTGTAGACACATACCTAGGCTTTATTTGGAACATAAATTGACCAGATACAGTGTTCATTATCAACCCAGTATTTAACAATTTCTGTATTTTTGTTCATTCTTTGAAGGGGAAAATGCAACTTTGTTATGTAATAATTACATAATGGTCTTAGACTTGTAAACTCTTTTCTGTTTGTGGTGAAGAACAAAGCATATACTCTCCACGGATAAAAAATTGGTTGCCAAGCTTATTCTTTTAATGGTGAAATTCTGCTTCAAAAGATGCACAAAAAACTGCTTCCAGAGTGCTGTGTGTGTTGTTCTTGACTGCTCTGGAGTAAGGGAAGATAAATGCTTCATATCTTCAGAAATAAGGGGATTTAGATCACCAGACTTAGGGATGTTGGGGACAATTATTTCATGAATCTCAGGTGCAAAAATGGAAAAAATCGAACACCTTCAAAGGTCCTTCAAGGTATCACACCGGTAATTGACCAATCAAAATGAACTTAGTCAAATGTAGGTCCATATATATAGAATTAATTTTCTTTTCTTTTGAGGCGTTTTTCTATTTTCTTCCATGCCACTTTTACAACTTTGGTACCTGTGCCTAGTAAATTTTATGTACTTTGTGAATAAATAAAGGTTTTGGACAGGAACTATTTTTTTCATGGCATAGGAGGCTACTTCCTGTAGTGCACTCGAGGTGTTTATAAACACAGTGAAAACACGTGGATTTGAGGGTAGCCCTGTTTGCAGATGGAAAAAGTCCGAAAATGCCGTGTGGGTACCCTGTTTTTTGGTGTCAGCTAATGTGACAGGTAATGTTTAACACCTTCTGCTAAGTATTTTTTCATGTAAACAAATACCTGATTTTTAACGATTTTATATTCTATATAGAATTATATAGTGAAAACAATTACCGGTGTGATACCTTGAAGGTGATTGTGAAAAATCATTTTAATCCTTATTAAAGACATTTTTCATTTTTAAAAGGCATATTTCAACAAAATATGTGATTTTATTAACTTTTTGTTTGAAAACACACAATTTTAAAATTAGAATTAGAATTTACATTATTTTTCACAGATTTCTGTTTAAAAATTAACAATAGGTTATATTTTACACTCAATACTTTAAAATATGACTAAAAAGGTAGCATTATGCATCTAAAATGTGGAAAGAAGTCAGAGAATATTGTTTTTTCATTTTATATGACTTAACATTATTTGCACCAGCTGACCGCAGTCAATTATAGTGTCTACAGACTTTGCGGTAAAGGGTGTTAAAGCTGATTTTTCAAGAATAGACTAATTCTAGGTTTGCGAATGAATTTTTAGCATAAGCGACAACTGCGATAAAATGTAAACAAGTAAAAATGTTTTCACAGAATGATAATTTCTACAGAAACATGATTTATTTTAATTTATTCAGACCTCCAGTGATACATACATTACTGCATTGGAAGAACAGAAATAATGAAATGAGTCAGATCTGTCTAATAAACTTAATACATAAGCTACATTAGTAAAATTCATTAAGAATTTACCAAAGTAAGGAAGGTTATGACCAAAAAATCCTGAAATACTGTCAAGGTCTGCATGATAATACTTATTCTGAGTTCTAACCATGCATCATACATGTAGTGCAGAATGTCACTTAGCAGCATGGCATGCCTTTTGTGGTTCTAAGGACTTTATTTATGCTTTCGCAGCTGACATTCATGTTTTTTCAGTTTGTCGGAGACTGTTTTTTGTTATTTTTTCATTTATATGTAGGTGTTGACTGTCACTTTTGAATTAAGTCTCAGTCAGTGATGCTTATATGAGCATGATCTACTAAGTATATAATTGTACTGAAATATTAATAAATTCCAAATTTAACTGATGAAGAAATTTGGCATATTTACATAATTGAAATATCAGAATAACTATAATTCAGCTAATAAGGTGCACATTTCTTCTCAGATCACTTCCTATAAATTTTATCAACAGTTTTGGTACACCCACCCACCTCAAAGAATCATGGAGGATGTCCTGAATCTGGTCTCTGTGATGCATTTTGTCTCATAGAAAAGTGTTCAAACTCATTAAAATGTTTAATATTTATATTTTAAAATCTAAATGTTCATTTTTTTATGTAAATTTGTTGAAACAAAAAGATATAATCTTGCATAAATCATGGAAATTCATTAAACACCTTTGGAATTCCTGAATAAATCCATGAAAAGAGAATAATTATGCATGTTAAATTGAAATTTCATGGCTAATTTGTGTCTTAAGAGAAAGCCAGTTGCATAAATCACAACAATAAATTACATCTGAATTGTTGTCTCCAGGTTCTTATCATCAAAGCCAGTTTAATGGAGTGTGGGAGCTGTGAAGAACCTCCCTAGATGCTGATATCATTTTGACTGCCCTGAGTTACAACACAGCATTTAGATAAACTTCTGCACAGCAGCTTGTAGACACATACCTAGGCTTTATTTGGAACATAAATTGACCAGATACAGTGTTCATTATCAACCCAGTATTTAACAATTTCTGTATTTTTGTTCATTCTTTGAAGGGGAAAATGCAACTTTGTTATGTAATAATTACATAATGGTCTTAGACTTGTAAACTCTTTTCTGTTTGTGGTGAAGAACAAAGCATATACTCTCCACGGATAAAAAATTGGTTGCCAAGCTTATTCTTTTAATGGTGAAATTCTGCTTCAAAAGATGCACAAAAAACTGCTTCCAGAGTGCTGTGTGTGTTGTTCTTGACTGCTCTGGAGTAAGGGAGATAAATGCTTCATATCTTCAGAAATAAGGGGATTTAGATCACCAGACTTAGGGATGTTGGGGACAATTATTTCATGAATCTCAGGTGCAAAAATGGAAAAAATCGAACACCTTCAAAGGTCCTTCAAGGTATCACACCGGTAATTGACCAATCAAAATGAACTTAGTCAAATGTAGGTCCATATATATAGAATTAATTTTCTTTTCTTTTGAGGCGTTTTTCTATTTTCTTCCATGCCACTTTTACAACTTTGGTACCTGTGCCTAGTAAATTTTATGTACTTTGTGAATAAATAAAGGTTTTGGACAGGAACTATTTTTTTCATGGCATAGGAGGCTACTTCCTGTAGTGCACTCGAGGTGTTTATAAACACAGTGAAAACACGTGGATTTGAGGGTAGCCCTGTTTGCAGATGGAAAAAGTCCGAAAATGCCGTGTGGGTACCCTGTTTTTTGGTGTCAGCTAATGTGACAGGTAATGTTTAACACCTTCTGCTAAGTATTTTTTCATGTAAACAAATACCTGATTTTTAACGATTTTATATTCTATATAGAATTATATAGTGAAAACAATTACCGGTGTGATACCTTGAAGGTGATTGTGAAAAATCATTTTAATCCTTATTAAAGACATTTTTCATTTTTAAAAGGCATATTTCAACAAAATATGTGATTTTATTAACTTTTTGTTTGAAAACACACAATTTTAAAATTAGAATTAGAATTTACATTATTTTTCACAGATTTCTGTTTAAAAATTAACAATAGGTTATATTTTACACTCAATACTTTAAAATATGACTAAAAAGGTAGCATTATGCATCTAAAATGTGGAAAGAAGTCAGAGAATATTGTTTTTTCATTTTATATGACTTAACATTATTTGCACCAGCTGACCGCAGTCAATTATAGTGTCTACAGACTTTGCGGTAAAGGGTGTTAAAGCTGATTTTTCAAGAATAGACTAATTCTAGGTTTGCGAATGAATTTTTAGCATAAGCGACAACTGCGATAAAATGTAAACAAGTAAAAATGTTTTCACAGAATGATAATTTCTACAGAACATGATTTATTTTAATTTATTCAGACCTCCAGTGATACATACATTACTGCATTGGAAGAACAGAAATAATGAAATGAGTCAGATCTGTCTAATAAACTTAATACATAAGCTACATTAGTAAAATTCATTAAGAATTTACAAAGTAAGGAAGGTTATGACCAAAAAATCCTGAAATACTGTCAAGGTCTGCATGATAATACTTATTCTGAGTTCTAACCATGCATCATACATGTAGTGCAGAATGTCACTTAGCAGCATGGCATGCCTTTTGTGGTTCTAAGGACTTTATTTATGCTTTCGCAGCTGACATTCATGTTTTTTCAGTTTGTCGGAGACTGTTTTTTGTTATTTTTTCATTTATATGTAGGTGTTGACTGTCACTTTTGAATTAAGTCTCAGTCAGTGATGCTTATATGAGCATGATCTACTAAGTATATCATTGTACTGAAATATTAATAAATTCCAAATTTAACTGATGAAGAAATTTGGCATATTTACATAATTGAAATATCAGAATAACTATAATTCAGCTAATAAGGTGCACATTTCTTCTCAGATCACTTCCTATAAATTTTATCAACAGTTTTGGTACACCCACCCACCTCAAAGAATCATGGAGGATGTCCTGAATCTGGTCTCTGTGATGCATTTTGTCTCATAGAAAAGTGTTCAAACTCATTAAAATGTTTAATATTTATATTTTAAAATCTAAATGTTCATTTTTTTATGTAAATTTGTTGAAACAAAAAGATATAATCTTGCATAAATCATGGAAATTCATTAAACACCTTTGGAATTCCTGAATAAATCCATGAAAAGAGAATAATTATGCATGTTAAATTGAAATTTCATGGCTAATTTGTGTCTTAAGAGAAAGCCAGTTGCATAAATCACAACAATAAATTACATCTGAATTGTTGTCTCCAGGTTCTTATCATCAAAGCCAGTTTAATGGAGTGTGGGAGCTGTGAAGAACCTCCCTAGATGCTGATATCATTTTGACTGCCCTGAGTTACAACACAGCATTTAGATAAACTTCTGCACAGCAGCTTGTAGACACATACCTAGGCTTTATTTGGAACATAAATTGACCAGATACAGTGTTCATTATCAACCCAGTATTTAACAATTTCTGTATTTTTGTTCATTCTTTGAAGGGGAAAATGCAACTTTGTTATGTAATAATTACATAATGGTCTTAGACTTGTAAACTCTTTTCTGTTTGTGGTGAAGAACAAAGCATATACTCTCCACGGATAAAAAATTGGTTGCCAAGCTTATTCTTTTAATGGTGAAATTCTGCTTCAAAAGATGCACAAAAAACTGCTTCCAGAGTGCTGTGTGTGTTGTTCTTGACTGCTCTGGAGTAAGGGAGATAAATGCTTCATATCTTCAGAAATAAGGGGATTTAGATCACCAGACTTAGGGATGTTGGGGACAATTATTTCATGAATCTCAGGTGCAAAAATGGAAAAAATCGAACACCTTCAAAGGTCAAAGGTCCTCAAGGTATCACACCGGTAATTGACCAATCAAAATGAACTTAGTCAAATGTAGGTCCATATATATAGAATTAATTTTCTTTTCTTTTGAGGCGTTTTTCTATTTTCTTCCATGCCACTTTTACAACTTTGGTACCTGTGCCTAGTAAATTTTATGTACTTTGTGAATAAATAAAGGTTTTGGACAGGAACTATTTTTTTCATGGCATAGGAGGCTACTTCCTGTAGTGCACTCGAGGTGTTTATAAACACAGTGAAAACACGTGGATTTGAGGGTAGCCCTGTTTGCAGATGGAAAAAGTCCGAAAATGCCGTGTGGGTACCCTGTTTTTTGGTGTCAGCTAATGTGACAGGTAATGTTTAACACCTTCTGCTAAGTATTTTTTCATGTAAACAAATACCTGATTTTTAACGATTTTATATTCTATATAGAATTATATAGTGAAAACAATTACCGGTGTGATACCTTGAAGGTGATTGTGAAAAATCATTTTAATCCTTATTAAAGACATTTTTCATTTTTAAAAGGCATATTTCAACAAAATATGTGATTTTATTAACTTTTTGTTTGAAAACACACAATTTTAAAATTAGAATTAGAATTTACATTATTTTTCACAGATTTCTGTTTAAAAATTAACAATAGGTTATATTTTACACTCAATACTTTAAAATATGACTAAAAAGGTAGCATTATGCATCTAAAATGTGGAAAGAAGTCAGAGAATATTGTTTTTTCATTTTATATGACTTAACATTATTTGCACCAGCTGACCGCAGTCAATTATAGTGTCTACAGACTTTGCGGTAAAGGGTGTTAAAGCTGATTTTTCAAGAATAGACTAATTCTAGGTTTGCGAATGAATTTTTAGCATAAGCGACAACTGCGATAAAATGTAAACAAGTAAAAATGTTTTCACAGAATGATAATTTCTACAGAAACATGATTTATTTTAATTTATTCAGACCTCCAGTGATACATACATTACTGCATTGGAAGAACAGAAATAATGAAATGAGTCAGATCTGTCTAATAAACTTAATACATAAGCTACATTAGTAAAATTCATTAAGAATTTATCAAAGTAAGGAAGGTTATGACCAAAAAATCCTGAAATACTGTCAAGGTCTGCATGATAATACTTATTCTGAGTTCTAACCATGCATCATACATGTAGTGCAGAATGTCACTTAGCAGCATGGCATGCCTTTTGTGGTTCTAAGGACTTTATTTATGCTTTCGCAGCTGACATTCATGTTTTTTCAGTTTGTCGGAGACTGTTTTTTGTTATTTTTTCATTTATATGTAGGTGTTGACTGTCACTTTTGAATTAAGTCTCAGTCAGTGATGCTTATATGAGCATGATCTACTAAGTATATCATTGTACTGAAATATTAATAAATTCCAAATTTAACTGATGAAGAAATTTGGCATATTTACATAATTGAAATATCAGAATAACTATAATTCAGCTAATAAGGTGCACATTTCTTCTCAGATCACTTCCTATAAATTTTATCAACAGTTTTGGTACACCCACCCACCTCAAAGAATCATGGAGGATGTCCTGAATCTGGTCTCTGTGATGCATTTTGTCTCATAGAAAAGTGTTCAAACTCATTAAAATGTTTAATATTTATATTTTAAAATCTAAATGTTCATTTTTTTATGTAAATTTGTTGAAACAAAAAGATATAATCTTGCATAAATCATGGAAATTCATTAAACACCTTTGGAATTCCTGAATAAATCCATGAAAAGAGAATAATTATGCATGTTAAATTGAAATTTCATGGCTAATTTGTGTCTTAAGAGAAAGCCAGTTGCATAAATCACAACAATAAATTACATCTGAATTGTTGTCTCCAGGTTCTTATCATCAAAGCCAGTTTAATGGAGTGTGGGAGCTGTGAAGAACCTCCCTAGATGCTGATATCATTTTGACTGCCCTGAGTTACAACACAGCATTTAGATAAACTTCTGCACAGCAGCTTGTAGACACATACCTAGGCTTTATTTGGAACATAAATTGACCAGATACAGTGTTCATTATCAACCCAGTATTTAACAATTTCTGTATTTTTGTTCATTCTTTGAAGGGGAAAATGCAACTTTGTTATGTAATAATTACATAATGGTCTTAGACTTGTAAACTCTTTTCTGTTTGTGGTGAAGAACAAAGCATATACTCTCCACAGATAAAAAATTGGTTGCCAAGCTTATTCTTTTAATGATGAAATTCTGCTTCAAAAGATGCACAAAAAACTGCTTCCAGAGTGCTGTGTGTGTTGTTCTTGACTGCTCTGGAGTAAGGGAGATAAATGCTTCATATCTTCAGAAATAAGGGGATTATAATTGGGATTTGATCTCTTTAGTAGAAAATAATAGATATATAATTTAAAATAGAAATACATTTAAAAAATCTAACCACTGTACAAAAGTACAATAATTTTCAAATGAATCAGTTTAATTTTTTTCCAATAAAATTTTTATCAATAATAATATACACTTTTATTATTATATATGTAATATTAAGATCCATTTTCTGTATATATAATATCAAATTCTCAAAATAAAAAAAGTGCCGTTTTGACTTTTCTAAAGTGCCGTTTTGACTACTCTCAAGTGCCGTTTTGCATATTTCCTAAGTGCCGTTTTCACCAGGTGCCGTTTTGACTTGTACCCGTTATCTCGCGCAACCCTATTCATATGTAAATGAGCCTCGCGAGATCTAAGATGGCGTATTTTGGATGTAAACAAGAAGATCGACGAATTTTTTTTCCATCCAGTATTTGCAGGTATGGAATAATTATTGTTATGATTATATAAAATTGGTATAGTAGGTATTTGATTTAACTTCATGTGCTAATATGTTAGACGGTGTGACCGTTAGTGAGGGCGGAGCCATGAAGAGAAAATTGCTACCTTTTATTGTTTAATGACAAATCAGTTAAATTCTGAAATTGTATGTCAGTGTCAGAGAATCATAACAAAGAATTCAGTTCTTACAAAAAAACTTTTCATTCAAATACATGTAATAAATCTAAGAACTAACTGAGATATTTCATCATGAGACAAAGGGTTGTCTTAAGCCAGAGTACTAAACGTCGAAGAATGTATTGTGGAAAGGGAGGGGCATGCACTGGACCAGTAAGGGATTCAACGTACCAAGGTCCAAAAAATGTGATACACCTCGGCCCAACGACACCTCAAACTTTAATGCATGTAACAGTAAACTTGTTCCCAAATATATCCTACAATAATCAACTCATAAACTTTTCTGAGCATCATTTCTTTGTCTTTCACTACTTTTAATTCATATGCTTATTTAACAACACTGATCTGGAAACCTCAAGTCATTTCTCAACTGTTGTTACTCCCATTACATTATCATCGTTATTACGTCATCTTAAGTAAGAACAATATATCTATTGTCAAGACCAGATCAGAAGACGAACTCAGATGACCTAAAATACAGACAGATGGTCTACTTCCTGGATGAATCTCATCATCAGACCAAATTTGACTGTGTTACTATCACGAAGTCAAGGTTGAAAATATAACAGCATCACAACTTTTATGAGAAAAAAAATTTGCAACGGATTCATGATTAGGGACATTTATTAGGTATATTTCACTTTTCAGGTTTTTTTTTTTTTTTTTTTTTTGGCTGATTTTGTTAAAACAAATCTGATTTAAATAGTCTTTCGAATTTTCTAAATCTAACATTAACACAATCGTTTTGAAAACAGTTATACTTTTTAATTATCTGAAGAAAAAAAACTTGGTTAATCATATAGTTTCAAAACCAAAACTTGTGAATAGTAGGGTACACTTCTGAGAAGTTTGAATTGAATATTTATCTTTATTGATGTCAAACAAAAATTCTGAATATTTGCTTCATGTTTTTAAAAGTTTTAAAGCACATTTATTAGGATAGAAAACTATATTGATATGCTTGATGTGTATTACATTAACAGCATGCACTGCAACATTGAAGTCATATAACTATTTACATGCATTTACTGATACATGCAGACTGAACAACTACCTCTCCAGACTGTACATCATACATTGTCTAACTTAGTTTTTCCTAATTTTAGACTTTACAGTATATATGTAATTCCAATTGTCTAAAAAAAATCTTTTCTATATTTTTAAAATTCATATATAATTTTATATATCCATTAAGATTTTTGTTTTGATTATTATATTTAAGATACTAAAATTTTGTCATTTGAAAAACTTCATAAAATTAAAATATTGAATTTTAAAAATCACAACAAAAATGAGACTCAGACTTCCATCTGCTAAATATTTATATATCTATGTACAAGTAGATATTCATAAACAATTTGGATACCTAAAAAATTTTTTTAAAAATATTCCACACATTTATTGAGTCCCTATATTTAGACTTTTCACAGGGTATTAAATTTTAAATATAACTTTTAAAACATATTTACCTGTTCAAAAAAATTGTACAGTATGTCTAAAAAAAAAAATACTATATTTCTAGCTTGGTATGTATTGACAATAATCCTGAAGACATTCGTTATTATTAAATTTTATTAACAAATAAATAAGGATTATTTTCCTTCTACAGCCTAGTGAAAGGCGCCACATATAGATCCGCTCCTCAATAGTGCAGACGACAGCGCCGCCTGTAGGGAAATTTAACCAATCAAATGCCGTTATACTTGTGAAGCGCGAACTATAAATAAATCTAAACGTCTAAATCGAAAGTTGGAAGATGGATTTGATTTTAAGTAAAAAACCATTACTACTAATTATCCTTGGATTAAATGGTTTTCACTTTTATGAAAGTCTCATCAACAACGAGAATTTGCGCGTGAATCAGAACGACGCCATTTTACAGGACGCCATATTGGCGACAAGAATCTCAGTTCCATAGGTATTGTAATTGACATATAGTTTACAATAGATTTCTTTTATTTTTCATATACATACGTGTTACCTATAGGGAGGGGCCCGTGAGAGGGCTCCGCCCTCTATCAACAATGCGGTTTAATGGTTCGATAGATAGGTAATTGACCTCTAATTTGACCAAAAGCGAAGAAATTCTGGTTTGTTGTTACAGACAACGATTTAATTATGTTGATTGTACCCAGTTACTAATTATTAATGAATTAATCAAAGTAGTTTTGATAGCGCTAGTACTAGGGGACGATCAAGGTGATCAGGGGCTTGCCTGTGTGTTTATCAAGCGCTCGTGTGGTACCTGTTGTTGTTTTAAGCATGTTAAAAAAATAATGAGGAGCACACGGTGTACAAACATTATAGGGGGGTGGTTGATCTGCAACCATTTCATCATTTTATGTGAACGAAATATTCGAGCACCATGTGTAGTAAAGAAGATTTTCTGTCTTGGGACAATGACATTGATTTAGATGAACTTTTAGGTGACTACACAGACCATGAGGATAAAGATTCAGCAGAGAACTAATGCCCACCTGAGGTTCCAAGTTACCAGTGCCCAGACTGCAAGAAGATTTTGAAATCCATTTCAGGATTTCGGGGGCATATGACCAAACAGCACAAAAAAAGCAGAACAAAAGGTATGTACACATTTGACTTTTTTAAAATATGATTTTTGTTGTCTTTTAACAAAAATTAATCAAATTATTATAAAACATGTTGTTTCAAAAGACTTAACTGATTCAGTATTCTAGTGTATCTAAGTATCTAGTATCTAAGCTTAAAAAAAAAACAATTTTATGTGTAACATATAATTAATTCTTATATTTCTTATATTTCTTACAGCAAGTGATCATCGAGTAACCCAGAAGGCTAAAGAAGACCACAGATCACCTGCTGCCGCAACATTAGTGGACTTCGAGAAGATTTGTTCCGAGGCTAGTAAGAAAACACTTGAGAAGATGTGCAACAATCCAATGTACAAGTTGTTCGGGGACAATCGCATGGAGGTGTTGGCTAGATTTTGCAGCGACACAGACTTCCTGGATGCATTTTTCCTTAACAAACTCAAAGACATCTTCAGTCTCTCGTTGTGCGATTCCAGTGAAAGGGAGCTCTTCTTCTCAAGGATCCATGAGTTGAGACTGTCTTCCTGTGTTCAAAGTGAATGTGTTAATCTATTCAGTGAAAAAGGATGTGAAGAAAAGAGAGAAGACATTATAAACTTCCTTCAGGACTACATTCTCGAGATACCTAGTGAAATTCTTGGAGGCCTTCTGAAGGAAAACAAGAAAGTGTCCGAGGAACTATCATATCAGATTTCTACCAATGACCAAACAATTCTGTTCTACATATCGGGATTCATTGTGGCCAACCTGAGGAAGAAGTGTTACCGAATGTCGAAAGAAAATCGATCCGAGAGACTGAATCTACTTGACAAGCTGACCAGTAAGACCAGCAGTACAAACTTTGAAAATAGACCGATCTCGCAGGATCTCGTGACGTGCGAGATTTCAGCAGATTTTCACAGTTCAGTACTAGAGTTGCCAATCCCGTTAGTATATAGGTCCCTGCTATACCTTTTGACAGTTTGACTTTCTGACCAATGAATTAATTATTTTTATTGATAAAAATGAATTTGAAGCATACAAACATCACTTGCTGATACAGCTGAACCCCCCCCCCTTCCCCGAAATATAAATGTCTATATAGAGATTGTATAAAATCTGTGCCATTCAGTATTATGTTCAGTAGGTTTACTTTTTATGATGTGCTGAGAGAGACTTTTAAGTGAGCATTATTTATCTTTATAATATAAATTTCCACCTCTGTCAGTTTTCAGTCAGTTATCCTATTATTTCAATTCTTTATTGGCATTAGGCATATATTTTACAGAATTGTGTTGTTAAAATATTTAACTAGAGCAAGTTTGTTTCTATAAAAAAAAAGTGCATCAAAGGTTTATAATGTGTGAGCACAAGCATAAAGTAGCTAGTAAGTTTTTTAAAATAGTATTCTATATATCAGCAAAATATGGTCATGTGATGTTCATAAGCAGAAAATAGGAAAACAGCATGTTTGTTTTGATGTCATTATTTTATTTAATAGCTTCTACATTTTCAACTTTAAATTTATTATATATATATCCAAAACTGTACTATATGTATTGACAAAATAGATCTAGGTTAAGAATGCACTGGAAATATTGAGTTATTTTTGTTTATATAGACTCTTTTATTTGCCTGTGAAGTACCGGTACTGTATAATCTATAGTTCAATTTTGTGTGAATAATAATAATCTTTTCAAATAGCATATTTGTTTTATACACACTGACTATGTTTTATAATATTCTAAACAAATTATTTGATACAAAACAAAGAAAAGCTGGAGACCAACACCTTGAGGTTAAAATTGCGGAAGATTCTCACGTGTGGATACCGAAAGGTATTCAATAGGGTCTGTAACTAAAGTTATAAACTTAAAAGTATAAAACAGATCACCAACACTTCGTGAGAATGCAGCAGTAAATTTATTTTGTTGACCGGTTTCGACCTGTGACGGTCGTCATCAGAACAAGTAAGCATGTAAATTTATCTACTGAAGTAAAAAATGCGGATGACGTTGCTATATATACAAAAAATGCGGATGACGTTGCTATATACAAAATAAAATGCGGAGTGTTTCTTACATATGCGGACTTTCATAACAATGGTACTTTATACAAGATATAATCAATTTACGTTTCCTCTAAAGTTTTTCTGACTTAAGATTTAGTCAGTAGATAACATTATTGTTTTATGATTAATAAAATCGTCCATAAATTGTGTGGATTGTTATTCTTCTGTTACATCATCAAGCTGTTTTGGTAGACTGTGACGTCACAATGGAAAAAAATACGGAGGGTTTGTACATGTATATAGAGTACGTAAAATTATACAAGTGGACATTAGATTACATTTCCTATAAATGTTGGGATAATATAAAATATAGTTAGGTTTCATAAATTTCTACTTCTGAATAGTCCTATTTTATGGAGGACAATAATTGTTCATAAAATTACATTAAAATAATTAACATGTATTAATATAAACAAAGATAATTTCTATAGAATGTTCAAAAGTTCATTGTAGTTTTATGATGAAATTCGTTCAGACGAAACGTGAAGGTATGTAGGTCCTCGCTACAATTCGTCCATTATATAAGGGGGGGGGGGGGTGTAGATAACAATTACTGGGATTTTTTATTGTCCTTGAATGCTTTTGTTGATTCCTTATCGGCTTCCTTCTTCTTCATAAAGTTTGGGATTGCACTTAATAGATTGTTTATATGTTCCATTTCGTTAGTATTTTCTTTGTTTTTAAGCTGGGATTTTAAATCAAGTATTTGTGTATTAATCGTATTAATTCTCGTATTCCAATATTCATAAAGTAAGTGGATGAGGCTGCGGCTAAAATTAAGGTGTGCTTCCTTTTATTTGATACTCAGGCAAATATTCACTACTGGTAAGATGATCACACACATGAACATGTCTGTGTATGAATGAACTGAATTTTCCTTTTGATCATGTTCCTAGGAAAATAATTATTTTCATCATTTTTTCATCAAAGGATTTACCATATAAGATGAATAAAGAAAAGGTAAGACCAGTAAACCAAAACAGGACCAAATAGGCCATGACTGAAGTTCAAGTGCATTCTGCATGAAAGTGGACAGCCTAGATTTTGTTCTTTTCAAGGTAACCATTCAAATATGAAAGTAAATTAAGGACAAATGATACAAACAAAAAATGGATGCCTGGATTGGTATATATTTTTTGGCATAATTTAATTGCAAATTAATGATGCTATTAATAAATTCTAGAATATTAAGAAATTGTACACCTTCTGTGATGTTCAAAAGTCTGCCCTCTTGAAACTATGCTTATTAATCTATACAAATATTTTTCACTTCAAATTCCATTTTTATGCAAATATGAATTAAAAATTAAAAAGTACTGGAAGAAAGTTATTAATTTTACTGATTTAAACATGACCCCAGTTGTTATTTTCAAATTCTTTGACAAAAGTTTGTTTGTATCATCTCTCCTTAGATTGTTAAAAAATATATTTCAGTTTTATATCTAAATTTAAACCTTGCATATTTCTTTTTTTTTTAAACAAAATTTAATACCTATCCAGTAACAGAAGAATTATTATACATGTACTAGAATAAAGAAAACAACTTTCTAAAGGATTACATACACATTTAATTAGCTTGAAATCAGTGTATATTGGAAAGTGCAGGAATTATTTACCATTGCAGGTTGAGAAGGGATGCCATATTTTAGGTTTGAAACCAGGCAAGTGAAAGCTGAATTCCAACCTACTCCAACATACTTGTACCCACTGTCTTCAAGATATCGGTGTTTGAGATGTCAAAGTTCAAATATACAGTAATAGGAACATGTTTATCATATTATGTGATGGCATCCTCAAATCTTATGCTGTATAACAATATGTTTTAGAACTTATCAAGCTTTATCCAGTACCTTGCCAAAAAACTCAACTCAGCATAATTCTCATTAACTAATTATCAGTGTTGTCAATGTAGGTCATTACTGGTACATGCCTGACCAACAAAAACTCTAAAATTGAAAAATCAGAGACAAGATTTTCAGAGCAGCAGAAACAGTAGAATTTGTCACGTAATTCTAATGATATGTACTGTAGTTGAGAATACATGTACTCTAAATGTTGCATATATAAAAAATAAAAAAAGCAAAAAGTTCTCTTGTTTTCAGAATTTATATTTACACTTGTACATGAAAAAAAAGAAAGGAGATTGATATAGTTGGTGTGATGAGATGTTGGCAGGAACCTAGTAAAATGAAAGGAAGAACTTCCTTAAAATGATACTTGTGGGGGACAGTGTCTCATGGTGGGGGGGGGGGGGGCATTGTTTCAACTGACTTTACAGAATACAAAAGATCCATTGCACACCTAATTGTTGATTATATGCCAAACACTATGTTTAAAGTTTTCCATTGTTGGATATTTATACCCCCCGCAAATGAAGTTTGGGGGGGTATATAGGAATCACCTTGTCCGTCTGTCTGTCTAGCTGTCTAGCTGTCCGTCCGTCCGTCTGTCTGTGCAAACATGTCTGGTCCATATCTTTCTTATGGAGGGACATTAAAATCTACTACTCCACACAAAGATTGCCCATGATCTAAGGGTGTGTCATGACCTTGACCCAAGGTCAATTGGGGAACTTCAAGGTCACTGGAAGAAAAATTTTATAATTTGTGTCCGGTCCTTATCTTTCTTATGGATAAAGTTGGTAGGTTCTCATTTCACACAGAGATTGCCTATGACGTTAGGGTGTGTCATGACCTTGACCCAAGGTCATTTGGGGAAGTTTAAGATCACCAGGAGAAAAATTTCATAATGTGTGATACACATTTTTATCATGGAAAAACTTACTTTTGAAAAACCCAGCGGGGGTATTTTGTCCCGTTTGGACAGTTCTAGTTATGATTAAATCCAAGATAACTTACCGAAGAGGATGTGATTTTTTTTAAACCAATATAATTTTTCTCAAGTTTAAAGCCGTGTTTCATAAGTTTTAAAAGAAAAAATCAGAAGGGGGGGGGGGTAAATTTTTTACTTCATTCAAAGTATCTGTGGTTTGCAGTTGCCCATGAATTAAATAAAAAATTATACAAAGTAACAAGTTGAAATGAGTAAAATATTATGAATGTCCTGCTTGTTTTAGTTTCATTTCAGAATTTTTCAAGTTTGGCCAAATCTTGAAAAGGTAAAAGCCACAAGGTTTTGCAATTATTTGACATAGCATTACAAAATGCATTATATTTTTGCAACATCATAAAGATGCAAATTTAAGATGCCAAAAAATTTAGTTCACATTCACATTTAACTCATTACACAGGTTTTATAAAAGAGTAAATAAGTGTAGTTTTGGGAATATTGTTACGTTAAACGCAGCCATTTTGGTTAAAAATCTGGTATTCCTGTCTCCATGGTAACAAATCTTGCATTCCTGTTTCCATAGTAATAGAGAATGGATAGGGAAAATTTTATTTCATATTATTTTCAATCTAGGGGGATAGTTTCAGGAAACTTGAAACATGCCCTGGTTAGTCTACATGTACTTCAAAACTGTCAATTTTACGGAAAGGGGGGGAGGGCATTTTGTGCAGGTGTTCACAGTTCTCCTATCTAAGAACAGATTTACATGTATTAATGCTCTTGGAAATGAGATCTGAATATTCTTACATGACACCTCTCCTAGATATGGACTAATTTTACTGTAAATGACATCAAAACAGGTAGAAAGGAACGTTTCTTTTCTATATGAACTTAATGAAATGTGCATATGTTCCTTGAAATACGGAAATTTTGCAGATTTTTGGGTAATTTTTCATCAGCTTTTTAAAAAAAATATTTAAGTGTCCCATAAATATTTTAATGTGTTTAAACTAACTTATGTACCATCTATACAATGCACTGTTTCCTGAATTTCAAATCAGTGTGCAAAGTATTAAAAAATCGCTTTGAAAAAGGGTCTAAAATGGTAATTTTCTCAATTTGGCAAAATGCCAAAATCCCCAAAGCTAAGCGTTGTTAAGCCATTATGTAGAATTACAGTTTTTAAAAAATTATGTTGTTATACTAGAGAGGAATAATGGTAGTTTTGAAACAAACGTAGATTTTCCCATTCTCTTGTTTCTTTTAAGCTCATTTTTATTCAGTAAAACCTACAAAATCACGTTTTTTGGTCAAATTTAGGAAGAATTTACAGGGGAAACAATAGGTGCTGTTACCATGGCAACAAGACATTTTTCAAAATAAAAAAATTTAAAACCATTAATGATGTGACAATGTGAGTACACACAAAAAGTTTCATAGAAATTGAAAATGTAGCGTGGCCAAGCATTATTGATATTGTTTGATAATTACAGAGAATTGATATTAAAATACTCAATGTCCCGACAATTTGCAAATTTGCAAATCTGGTTCCACTCTTAATCTTGCTCAGTCAAACAGTCATCTTATCATGTTAATTATTGACTCATTCACTGTACTGTATGATTGTACAATTTTCCTTAAAAAAATTAGCAAGCTTCATAAATTACGCATATAAAAAATCAATCATGTTCATTTACTATCATTCCGAACACAAAAGTAAAAGGAGAGAAGTTATATTTATCCATGCAGTACTGTAGGTCATATCTGCAGCAGTGGGGATCGAGATCTTATCTAGGGCTTTATACACATATTAGAAATTCGCAAGCACACAATGCCCGCTGAGTTATCAGTTAGCCTGAGTCAGGTGCACACATATTCGTAAACAAAACAGCTAGCCTAGACATCTTAGGTTTGTTCTCTGCATTCCAATTTGCCTTTAAATTTTACAGTACATCTGATTATTAAACCAATTGCTTTATTGTCTAAAATTACTGTAGCAAAACTGTTTTTGTTTTGTTAAATATTCACCAGAATACCATCATGTTTTCTCATCATACTGCAGACGCTTTGTTAGGAGGGGATTACATGCACGATGTATGAATACATATCGGATTCGGTATGATTATTAAGGTGAAAGATGCTTATATATGAAGAAATTAAAATGACAGACTAAAGTAGAACACAGAACAATTGCATGTTGACTATTGTCAAGAATTATAATTTCTTTAAACTAAGTTTAATGCGGAACTATTTTCTTATTCGCAATGCCCATTTTCCTTGGCGGCTGTTTGTCATTTTCATTTTCTGACCCACTGATTAAGGAGAGTTGATATAATCAACTCCCAAAAACTGTGTACGTTTCACGGGTGTGTGGCAACGCACTTTGAAAAAATTACGCACTTTGAAAAAAATTTTCAAAGTGCGTTAAAATTGGGACAATATCAACGCACTGTGAAAAAATTTTTCAAAATGCGTTAAATTTGGGACCAACTCAACGCACTTTGAAAAAATTTTTCAAAGTGCGTTAAGATTCTACATCAATATAATTCACCATGGAGACACTTAACGCACTTTGAAAAAAAAATCATATTTTAGTCATGGAAAGATTTTATTTGTTATTTTGCTTACTTATCTTTCAAAAAACTAAGCCTAACCCTAACCTCAAAAATGATTTGATTTACTCCTGTCGAAAAGAGGAGGAGACGGGCATAAGATTCCTCAGTCCAAATCTTTATCTTTCCAATATATAGGTGTCGGTAACAAACAGGTGCACACATATTCGTAAACAAAACAGCTAGCCTAGACATCTTAGGTTTGTTTTCTGCATTCCAATTTGCCTTTAAATTTTACAGTACATCTGATTATTAAACCAATTGCTTTATTGTCTAAAATTACTGTAGCAAAACTGTTTTTGTTTTGTTAAATATTCACCAGAATACCATCATGTTTTCTCATCATACTGCAGACGCTTTGTTAGGAGGGGATTACATGCACGATGTATGAATACATATCGGATTCGGTATGATTATTAAGGTGAAAGATGCTTATATATGAAGAAATTAAAATGACAGACTAAAATAGAACACAGAACAATTGCATGTTGACTATTGTCAAGAATTATAATTTCTTTAAACTAAGTTTAATGCGGAACTATTTTCTTATTCGCAATGCCCATTTTCCTTGGCGGCTGTTTGTCATTTTCATTTTCTGACCCACTGATTAAGGAGAGTTGATATAATCAACTCCCAAAAACTGTGTACGTTTCACGGGTGTGTGGCAACGCACTTTGAAAAAATTACGCACTTTGAAAAAATTTTTCAAAGTGCGTTAAAATTGGGACAATATCAACGCACTTTGAAAAATTTTTTCAAAATGCGTTAAATTTGGGACCAACTCAACGCACTTTGAAAAAATTTTTCAAAGTGCGTTAAGATTCTACATCAATATAATTTACCATGGAGACACTTAACGCACTTTGAAAAAAAATCATATTTTAGTCATGGAAAGATTTTATTTGTTATTTTGCTTATTTATCTTTCAAAAAACTAAGCCTAACCCTAACCTCAAAAATGATTTGATTTACTCCTGTCGAAAAGAGGAGGAGACGGGTATAAGAATCCTCAGTCCAAATCTTTATCTTTCCAATACATAGGTGTCGGTAACAAATGGGGGAGGGGAGCAATAAACCTAAAAAGGGTACGCTGCATTTTCAATGATTATACGATGTATATACCTTTCCAAAATAAGTGGGGGGCTTAGCCCCCATCCCCTCCCCTGGCCCTTTGCCCAGTCTCGATGTCTATGCTATACTCAAAGCATTCATATAATTATGTATTTACCTAACAGGTATGACGTTGAAAACTTTCAATAATAAATGAGTTAATTAAAACAGATAAAAACAAGAAATTTTAAGTACAGTAAAACGTATGAGAGAGAAAGAATTTTCATAGTTTTAAACAATCAAATTGGCCCCTTTTTATTATGATAAATGCTAAGTTGCTTGAAGCTGTCCTCTGTTAGTGCCCCCTATACACCTTTACATCTACTTATCAAAGACTAGAATTAAAAACAAAGAAGAAAAGAATTAATGAACTTAAACAATCGTCACTCTTTTTTTCAAGACCCTTTAATTTTCCCTTTAATTTTATCAAAACCTTAAATATTTAAAACGTCAATCTCAGGTCCTACTGTGACTTTATCATGAAAAAATTATCTGTTTTTTATCATACCGATTATTTGAAGGAATATTGATCAATCTTTACATTTTTTTTCAAAGTGCGTTAATATGGTCGATATTAACGCACTTTGAAAAAAAAATATTTTTTTCAAAGTGCGTTAGCTTGGTCCCAAATTTTAACGCACCTTTGAAAATTTTTTTCAAAGTGCGTAATTTTTCAAAGTGCGTTGTAACACGGGTGCGATCAATTTGCTAAACTTTGCACACAATACTTATAATAGCGCGGAGTGACAATACTTGTGAAGGGGTTTTTCTTTCTAATTTTTCTACTCTGAATATAATTATTTTTCTGGATTAAAGTTTTAATATTTTTCATTCATACACTACAAGATGGCCATTTTTCCTAAGTATTAAGAATAAAAGTAAAATTTGTGAGAGTGCAAGGATGTGTCAATCAAACCCATCCAAAAATTTGAAGTTTCAATAACTTTAAGATGAATTAATGTTTTAAATATATTTTTGTGTGAAATGCTATTCAAATATATAATTCGTGATATTATACAGAAAATATTAACTTCAAATCTGTGTCCACGCACCTTTAACCTTTCAATACTAAACTGATTTGTTCTTTTTTCCTAGCCAATGTGCTAAAGTGAGCGATGTGGCCCATGGGCCCCTTGTTGTAGACTTGTATTGAAGTCAGACTTGGAATTTTTTTTTACCAAAATCCACCTTCAAGAAACCTGACATTGACAAGTTTCCAATAATTCACTTTTCATTTGGGAGAACTTAAAAGTTTTCGCTTTAGTATACAAGAAAATGAGTGCATCATTCTTGAGTAGATTACTCAGAGAAGTAACCATGATTTTTCAATATTTTGTACAAAGATGTAATGTCTACCTCAAAAAATAGGGTGTTGCAAAAATTTAGTGATCACCAAACACACTTTCCAATTTTTTAGCTCTTCTAGGCCAAAGGCTCAAAGAGCTAATGCTATGGCAATTTGTGCGGTGTGCGTCGTGCGGTGTACGGTGTGCGTAAACTTTTTAGAATATGGGCCATAACTCAAGAACCCCTTGGTCAATCAAATTTGTCTTGGGGTATCTTTGGCCCAAGGGCTACCATTTATACTAAAATAAGGGCGGGATCCTAAAACAAGGGGATATAATCAGGAAAATAAATCCAAAAGTACCGGTTCTTAAAACATCCTCTTCTCCAGAACCACCAGGCAGATATTCACCAAACTTACATACAAGGGTCAGGATATGTTGAAGATTAAAAATTGTTCAAGGCATGACCCTGGGGCAAAGGGCATGGTCTCAAGGTCACTTCAAAGCTGACCAAAATTTAAAATTAATAAAAACATTGTTATTTTGCTTACTATAAAGACTAGGATCATCAAATCTTGTAAGTTGATGCATCTTAGGACTTCACATCATGTTAACACAAAAGTAGGTCACCGTGACCTTCTTTTTAAATTTTACGGGCTTTCGTTTTCAAATTGATTTGGAGGCATATTTTGGACACTTTAAGACCTTTGATTTGATGCATCTTGGGTCCTAGAACAACGTTAACTTAAAAGTAGGTCACCGTGAACTATTTTTTTTAATTTTACCCCTGGGAGATGATCATGGACTAATTGAATAATTCATGATTTTCCTTGAATTTTTCATGAATTTTATTCATGAAATGTTCATGAAGATCCTATGAACTTATTATTGGACATTTTCAAATCATGAATTTTTATTCATGAAAGAAAATTGATGAATATTCATGAATATTTTTTTTCATGAATATTCATGAAGAGTCATATTCATGAAGATTCATCATTTCAAGAATTGTCAAATAATAAGTTCATTGGATCTTCATGAACTGTTCATGAATGATTTGTAAAAATTTTTCAGGAATGTTCATGAATGAATAAAATTCATGAAATATTCATGAATATTCTTATTTGTAAACAAAAAATGCAATATTATTATTCACGTTTATTCATGAAAATGCATGAAGTCATGCAAAAAACAGTAACAGAATATGTTTTATGACACAACATCTTTAAAGATTTCACAGAATTTTTGTTTGTTTTCCAACCATGGCAAAAAAATCTTTGTTAAAATAGACAATTCTGATAAATCATAATTAATGAATTATGTAGTTCATTCTTGGTAAAATTATGAAAAATTTCAATTCAGACGCGAGTCTTTGCAGAATGTTTAACCTTACTTGGTCAAGGGGAGAGGGGGGGGTCCTTCCTCAGCATATTTCAAAGTGTGTTTTTATACCAGAAATGAACAGTTTTTAATTCCAGTCTAGGAGAGAAGTGTGTTCAGCAACAGGGCAACAGCTTTAAGGGCTTTCAAGCATTTCGAGCAGAGATGGTCAATTCAAAAATTCTTATTCGCTCTTCATGTGGAATTTCCAGAATTTTCTCATTTGGATCCTTTGATTGAATAACATTCATATTTTCATTTCTTTCTTTTTAGCTCTTCTGAGCCAAAGGCTCAAAGAGCTAATGCTATGGCCATTTGTGCGTTGTGCGTAAACTTTTTAGAATATGGGCCATAACTCAAGAACCCCTTGGCCAATCATTGTCAAATTTGTCACAGGGTATTCTTGGCCCAAGGGCTACTATTTATTATAAAACTAGGGTTGGGACCCTTAAACAAAGGGAGATAATCAGGAAAATATATTCAAAAGTACTGGTTCTTGAAAAATCTTCTTCTCCATAACCACCAAGCAGATTTTCACCAAACTTTCATACAAGCATCAGGATACGTTGAAAATTAAAATTTGCTCGGGGAATTACCCTTGGGCAAAGGGCGTGGTCTCAAGGTCACTTCAAAGTTGACCTAAATTTACACTTAATAAAAACGTTTATATTTTGCTTATTATTCAGACTAGGATCATCAAATCTTGTAAGTTAATGCATCTTAGGATTACACATCACGTAAAAAGTAGGTCGCGGTGACCTACTTTTGTAATTTTGCGGGCATTGGTTTTCAAATTGATCTTAAGGCATATTTTGGACACTATAAGGCCTATGATCATCAAACTTTGTCAGTTGATGCATCTTGGGTCTTCCAACAATGATAACTTAAAAGTAGGTCACCGTGACCTACTTTTAAGTTTTATGGCTTATCTTTTTAAAAACATTTAATCCCATTATTTCAGACACTGAGAGATTTAAAAACATCAAATCTTGTAAGTTGGTGCATCTTGGAGCCTCAAAACATATTTTTGAAAAAGTAGGTCATGTTTACCTACTTTTGTAATTATTTTTGCGGGCATTTGTTTTCAAATTGATTTTAAGGCATATTTTGGACACCTTAAGGCCTATGATCATCAAACTTTGTCAGTTGATGCATCTTGGGTCTGCGGAAAACGTCAATAAAAATGTAGGTCACGGTTACCTACTTTCGATATTTTATGACTGTATTTTAGTATCTTAGGTACTTATTGGCTAAGGATCATCAAGCTTTGTCAGTTGATGCTTTTTGGGTTTCCGAAGAATGACGACCAAAAAGTAAGCCACGGTGACCTACTTTTGACATTTTACGGCTATATTTAAGTATCTCAGGTACTTATTGACTTAGAATGGTCAAACTTTGTCAGTTGATTCATCTTGGGTTTTTGGAGAATTTCAACCAAAAAGTAGGTCACGGTGACCTACTTTTGAATATCTAAGGTACTTATCGGCCTAGATTCATCAAACTTTGTCAGTTGATGCTTCTTGGATCTTGGGATACGTTGACCAAAATGTAGGTCATGCTGACCTACTTTCGACATTTTATGACTATATTTTAGTGTCTTAGGTACTTATTGGCTTAGAATCATCATACTTCGTCAGCTAATGCATCTTGTTTTTTCCAGAATGAGGACTAAAAAGTAGGTCACGGTGACCCACTTTTGACATTTTATGGCTATATTTAAGTATCTCTGGTACTTATTGACTTAGAGATCATCGAACTTGGTCAGTTGATGCATCTTGGTTTTTTTGATAATGATGACTAAAAAGTAGGTCACGGTGACCTACTTCAGATATTTTATGGCTAAAATTAAGTATCTCGGGTTCTTATTGGCTTAGAATCAAATTTTGTCAGTTGATGCACCTTTGGTTTTTGGAGAATGTCTACCAAAAAGTAGGTCACAGTGACCTACTTCTGAATATCGCAAGTATGTATTGGCATGGAATCATCAATCTTTGTCAATTAATGCATCATGAGTCCGCAGAAAATTTCAATCAAACAGTAGGTCACTGTGACATACTTATGGTATTTTTTAGCTATATTGAAATATTTTCAGTTCTTACTAGCCAAGAATCATCAAACTTGATCAGTTGATGCATTTTGGGTCTTAGGATACTCAGAGTAGGAGGCTTAAATAGAATTGATAGATTGTACAATTTATCAGAAGAGCGATTCAAGGCCCTTGGGTCTCTTGTTTTTCAAGAGCTCAGATTTTTTTGCAGCCAGTTTCGTGTCCTCTGCTTATCAACATTTGTGAACTGCTTCTCTTTTCCACTCAAGAAGAAAGATTTTTTTGAAAATGATCATGAATGTACAAATTTAAGATTTTTTGTATTTTTTTGCATTTTAGTTTCATTTAGTTTTGCATCATAGGCACTTCCAAATTAAAGCATTCTGAGTGGAATTTAAGCCTATCTTCCTTGGCCGCCATGTTGTAGATCAATCAGGCCTATGTTTTGAGCCTCAATCTATAATTAATGTATGTTACTATGGTTGGATCCCAACTCTAGCAAAATTTGACAAGATTTTCATTTTAAAAAAAGACATAATAATTTTTACAAATAGACAGTAACCTTTTCAATCAGATTTCTGATTCAGTGATTGCTTCCATTTTTTGTAACTCACCAGTAATGAAGTAGATTGATCCTCTAAATGTATATTCTTCCTTCTTTGTATTCTGTTATTTTCTTAAAAGGTTGACAAAGAATGACTACGCAAATTATAGGTCACTTAAATATCGATCCTCCCACTATACAAATTCACACTTCCAACGTCTCGTGCGTTTCAAGTTTGCACCTATTCAAAAATGTAAGGCAGAGCTGAGAAATACGTTAGTTTCGAATTTCCAAGATTTTTGTTTAAAAAAAAATAACAAACTCTATCTGAATAAATTTTCACTGAAAATAAAATTTTTGATATCAATGTAAGTTTTATCAATGAAGATTCGAATTTTTTACGTCATCAATTACATATATGTATTGCATCTTAGTTTCGTATTTTCATGACAAGTATGGCGGCCGCCATAACCGGAGGACATGACATGATAACAACGATCTCTCGGTACTTATATCGCCCTCAGACTGAGTATTCTGTGCTGTGAAGACGTATAAAAGAATTCAGACTACAAAATACGAATGTGGATTATGTCATAGATACTTTACAACCATGCAGTCTGTGCAGTATCATTTACACACGATGCACGGAAAAAGTATGATTTTTAAAGGCATCAAAATTAATATATAACGTTTCGACCCAAGAATAATACGGTACAGTACAGATAAGAGATGTAATTTTTTAGTTGTTAATAAATATATATGTTTTTTTTTTACAAAGATCAAGAAGTTTTTTCTAGAATGTTTCATTTTCTAACAACTTGTGTAAAGTTATATGATAGAGAAAATTCGGTCGATCAAAGTTGTGTCGTGAAAAGCGAGATATTTCAAGCACAGTATGATCAATATAAGTGATTAATCTAAATCATGAAAGAACATAAGTTATCAATTTGAAACTAATTGTTTAGAGATTTCATGATTTATTTTTTCAGATGGTTGGTGAAAGCATGTTTTTAATAATAGCAGGGGCTTGGTCAACAATTGCATCTGCATTCAACAGTTGTATTATGAGAGTAATGAGTGTTTTCTGTCATTTTTTTTTTTAGTCTTCATGAAAATTCATAATTATACCCTGAACTCCACGTTTTTTCTGTCTTGAGACTGAAAATTACCAATATTCATATATATTCATCATTTGTTCATGAACTACATTTTATGAATATATTCATGAATAAAATTCATGAACCATCTTTATGAACCAGTCATGAACCATTCATGAATACATCATGAATGTTCATGAACGATTCATAAAAGTTACTGAAATTATGAATTTCACCTTGCAGGGGAATGGATAATCTTTTCTAAAATATCTAATCCCCTTATTTCAGACACTGAGAGGTTTAGAATCACCAAATCTTGTAAGTTGATGCATCTTAGGGCCTTGAAACACATTCATGAAAAAGTAGGTCACTGTGACCTACTTTTGAATTTTTTGCAGGCATCTGTTTTCAAATTGTTTAAAAGGCATATTTTGAATACTTTCAGACCTATGATCAACAAACTTTGTCAGTTGATGCATTTTGGATCTTCGGAATATGTCAACCAAAAAGTAGGTCACGGTGCTTTATGGCTATATTTAAGTATCTTAGGTACTTATTGGCTTAGAATCATTAAAATTTGTCAGTTGATGCAATTTGGGTTTATGGAGAACGTTGACTTAAAAGTAGGTCACGTGACCTAGTTTTGAATTTTATGGCTATATTTAAGTATCCCGGGTACTTACTGGCCTCAGAAAATTTAAATAAAAAAGTAGGTCACTGTGACATACTTATGATATTTTATAGCCATACTGAAATATCTTAATTTAGCCCTAACTGGCTAAGAATCATCAAACTTTGTCAGTTCGTGCATCTTGGGATACTAAGAGTTAGAGGCTTCAATAGAAGTGATAGATTGTACAATTTATCAGAAGAGCGATTCAAGGCCCTTGGGCCTCTTGTTTTAACTCACCTCAATGAAGTGGGGGGGGGGGGGGCTTAATATGTGATACCATTGGTGTTGGCGTCCTAGGTTGAGTTTTTGGTGCAGTTTTTATGCCTCCGTAAACGAAGTTTCAGGGGTATATAATTTTTGTCATGTCCGTCCTTCTATCTGTCTGTTTGTCCACAAAAACTGTAACCTTGTCCATAACTTTTGATTTAGAGGAGCTATACCTTTCATATTTCTCATGTGTATTTCTTGTGACAAGACCTTATTTTGTGTACCACAAAATTTGACCTTTTGACCTTGACCTTGAAATTTGACCCACTTTATACAAAAATTCCAAGATTTTACTTTTATCTTATCTTTTGAACAGTAGATACCAGAAAATTGTTGAAAGTCTTGAAACAAACATATTGTTTTAGATTAAAGCAAATAAATGACGGAATGAAATTGGGCTCACTTACAGGTGGAATCATGGTGTCTACATACGGGCTGAATCCAAAAATTCTCTCCTCTCCCATTACAGACACAATATCTTCTTCTATTGGGCTTAAAGGTATAATCTCCAATTTTCCACTCCCCGTCTTACAACTTTCTTTCTGGACGGCAGAAGCTCTCTTCTTTGTACCCCTCTTCACATCACCCCACTTCTTTTTAATTTCTTCGACAGTTCTTTTTTGAGAATGAGACAGCATTTACAGATTCAAAAATTTCCACTCACGCTTGCTTTTTCTTTGTATTGTTGATCATGTCACTGAATTTTGAGTTGATGATATCTGAGCCTTCTTTAACTAATATTTCAAGTTCTTTTTCACTAAAGCGCGGTTTCTTTTTTCTATCTTCCATAATTTCAGCGTTAATTGTCAGAATTTCAATGATGTCATTTTTTTAGTCATGACGTCACAATAGGTTCACAGGACAAAAGAGGTATAAAGAGTTCATATATGTTACGCCGAAAACGTTTATTATTTATTGCACAGGACAAAAAGTTTAAGTGTTGGTGTATAAAGAGAATTATACATAAAACTATGTACAAATATATATGTTACGCCGAAAACGTTTATTATTTATTCATTATTTGTAAATAGTCCGTTTTTTCAAAATATTCACTATCGTTGCCATCAATTAGACCATGCCTTTTCACGCATATCAAAGCGGTTTGATGATCAAGACTCATTTCCATTGTTTATTTTATATATTTCCCGGGCGACAATTGATGGCTACATCAATGTTTATTTATTCATTATTTGTAAATAGTCCGTTTTCCAATACCCAACTCCGGCGTTGGTTTCCTCTATAACATTATCCGCGATCACGTGACACCAGACATTCCTTCGTTGTTTACAAATGGCGAGTAGTTGCTTTGCTTCGCTGAAGGTAAATGATTTGCAGAAATATTTATCAGAGCGTGGTATTACTGCGATAAATTTACGGAGAAATAACCTCGTTGAACTATGTGAACCTGTCAAATCACTCAATTTACCTATTGACCCTGATTTTACATGTAAAACTACAGCTCTTGATCTAAGGGAAAAAATGGTAAAACTTCCGATTTCAGATCCATTTGTTGAGTCTTGACAACAACTTCACGTACGATTTCACAGAGAATAAGATATTAACCAATTTTACTTTATTTGACATTTTTATTTACCTTTTACACAAAACATCAAACTATCATAATGATAAAAAAGTTATGGGCTTGTAATTAAATTATGCGAAGATAACAGGTTATTTATAGACGGACTCGTAGAGAGTTTGACTTTCAATAAATGTGGAGACGCTGAAGTCTGTTTGTTTCGAGCAAAAGTTAAACCTACTCAAAAAGAGACGGGGAAGTTTCTAGTATGCCGGTCCCCAGAAGCACGCGATTGCGCATGAGCAGTTATTTCCCTTGACCTTGCTAAGCAGAGTGTAAACAACCGCCATTTTGATGTTAAGCAGAGTGTAAACAACCGCCATTTTGATGTTTGCTTCGGATGCTGAGATAGGAAAGTTCTCTAAGTATGAGAGTAAATAAATTGTTTCACTTACCTTACAAAACGAAATCATCTAGACTGTTGTTTAAGTCGATCGTCTGGAGGGTAATCCGTTGTCTTTTGGGGGATTTGGGTTGATTGTTGGCTGTAGTTAATTGTAGGACGAGCAGATTAGGATTGTAGACTGTTCTTACAAGGTCAAAAAACTTCAGAAATGGATCGGCAGAGTCGTTGAGATATTTCTTTCGTATACAATATTGGCTGAAGTACGTATCATATTAAGATTTTGTCGTTCCACTTACTGGCAGAGATTTTTTGAGTGCCCTCCAGGTAGATTCTATAGTATTGGTATGTGCCCCTGTAACCGGATCGACAAAATTAAGGGAGTGATTTACTTTTAAACGTTCGTAACCCTCCTTATCCAAGATGTCATAGGCTTTCCAACAGTCACTTATTATAGTTGTTCCTGGTAAAATGTTACTTTTAATAATTTCTAAAAGGGTGTCTCTTGTCCTGTCTGCAACTGTTGTAAAAAAGCAACGCTTAGTTTCTCTTTCTATGCCCTCAAAAACCCAGACACCGTCAACTCTTCTTCCCTTATGGAACTTCCGTTTCCCAAATTTTGATTCGTCAATTTCTACAACTTTTCCTGGGCCTCCTATTTTCTCTGAATCCTTCTCTAATATGCAGGTACACACTTCCCGTGAATAGTTAAACCAGTCTACGACAGTCTGACACGCTATGTCTAACTCATGACGGACGAAAGATTCGCTGGCCTTGTATACCCAAAAGTATGTAATTAGAACTACTTTTTCCAATGTTAATTTGTGATTTTCAAACCAGCTTCCTATTCTTATAGATACCTTTTTGTGGCACTGTTTGTTGGAACATCTCCACACATGTTGATCACTCGAATAACTTAAATCTTTCCTTAGTCCAAATTTTCCCGATCCACACTTACCACAAATAAGTCCTTCCAGATCAATTAGAACACACAATTCAATCAACCAGCGAATCAAAGTTGTCAGATCAAAACATTTCATATAAATATCTTTCAATTTCAATGGCATGTTTACAAACACAGCTGATTTTTTGACGTCACAGCAAAGCTGACGTATTTCATTAATATTCATGAAGTCATGTGAAACAATTCCTGAACAACGAACGCGAGTCTAAATGAACAACTAAAACGCTACAGATTTTGTTTTGGTTTTATTTTTAAAGCTGACATGAACTCTTAAAAAGGCATCAGTTTTCATCTTTGTACGACTTAATACATTCCTGTACGCCCTTGTCCGCCGTGTTTCTTCAATTCCGCCATATTTAATCAAAGATTTTTGGCCACCTAGCTGTACCTGCAATATATAGCCTTGTAGAATTGTTTCGCTCGAGTGATTTTCTAGCCTGGCTGTCGACATGTACACATCTCCGATAGCATTGTTTGTAGAAGTCCATAAACTGACCAAATACACGTTTGAAAAGTGAGAATTCAACAAAAAAAAAAATAGAAGTATACCGAGAATTAAATTGTTTTTGAATGCATTTTGCTGCAATATAGAAAATACACTAACACAGAATACATTCATGTACAGCAAAAATCCATGCAGGTCGAGAAAACGCGTCAAACGCAGTAATAAAACATTTACCTGAATACTGCTATCGTTACAGGGATGTGCACGTGTCGAAAGAATTATCCTATTTTACTTTTATTGAAAAATGCATCTCAGAAGTCATGTAATCCATTGCTAACTCAACAGTAAAAGATGCTTGGACACACGTGGCCCATGCCGATCATTTTATTTGGTCAGGGAAAATATCAAAATTTGAAAGCTCAGTGGGGTTGATTGAAAAAAAAATGCAAGTAATTTTTTTTTTTCAAAAATAAACATTACTCTTGTCTGTAAATGTTGTAAATAATATTTATGATTACATGGTTTAGCTTCATTAAATTTATAATAAGGCATCATTATTACGAATCATTAACTTTTTGAAGATATTTTCCTGTGATAGGAGGTGGGGGTGTAATAAAACATGCATATTAACACTCTCTTGGCTTTATTAGACCTAATATAATTTGATTAAAAGTTATTTATAATTTTATGCACAATGAAAGAAAAAGTGAGCAAGTTCACATACCCCACGCTCCCCCAAAAGTCGAAGTGCTGAAATTCCCAGAAAAAATAAAGGAATCGTAATTTCCTTGTAATATGCACATCTCGTATACACATTGTGTCCTAAATATCTGCAAAGTTTGACGAAATTGTGTGCAGCGGTTTATGAGGAATTGCGCTGACAAACTGCTCATCTCTATTCAAGATATGACCAAAATCTAAATGTAAAATTGCAGAAATTTCCGAAAAAGTAAAGAATTCGGAATTTCCTAGTGATGTGCAAATCTAAACACACATTGTCTCCTATAAATATCTGCAAAGTTCGACAAAACTCTGTGCAGTGGTTTATGAGAAGTTGCGCTGACCAAAAAAATAAGGGATTGACTGACGGATGAAAAACATTATACCTCACGCAACTTGTTGCAAGTTTGATTCTGTGGTACAATGATAAATAAAATAGAATTTAATGTGAATTAAATTTCTAGACATAAATAATTAATGATTATTAGAAAAAACATATATATATATATATATATATAGAGAGAGAGAGAGAGAGAGAGCAAATCCCCCGTGAGAATTCATCATTCTACATACAATTATCTTTTTAAAAATTCTCTTGTCTGTTGTCAAGGTCCAGGTTCGACAAGTACGTTTGAGCATAGGCGTCGGAACCGGGGGTGTGTGGCTTTTTTTTTTTTTTTTTTTTTTTTTTTTACAAATAAATACTTAGTATAGACATTGAACATTGCTGCGTAGGTTTAGCCCCCCCCCCCCCCCACTTTCCACAGACAAGTCGCAGTTACTGAAGTTCACCCACCCACCCTTCCATTCATGTTTTGGAAAAGGACATTCTGTTGGTTTTTTTTTTTAGCTTGTCAGATTTTTTCGAATGTATAAGAAAAAAATTCTTTGCACTTATCCCCCCCCCCACTTTCGATCTGCTTCCGACGCCAATGCGTTTGAGAAGATAGTTCCCAATGTTCCTATTCCTGTGATGTATATTTTACGTTTATTATATCCGCCGCTTGAAAAGTGGGAGGGTATATAGTAATCGTTATGTATGTCCGTCTGTCTGTTACGCTTTGGGGTACCCATCTCTTATCCGCAAATCCTCTTATACCACTTAGTGAAATTTAATGAAACTTTCACAGAATCTTAGGTTTATTACATATTACCATTGTGCACCTCCTATTTTACTTTTTGATCCGAATCGTATTTTGGGTTTAGCGACAACAGCAAAATATGGACTTTGCCATTATAACCATATGGGAGGCGGGGTATCATTTAGTGAGCTCATTGCTCACAATACCTCTAGTTTCTCTTTCAATTTGGGCGTTTGGGTTAACTTCTTGTCCAAATTAAAATTATTATTCAATTTATGAAGTTTTGATCCTTGATCCCTTAATAAATGGTACAGCACAAAGTGTGTAGGACCTTATACCTATTATTGCCCTAACGAAAAAAAGAGAGAGAGAGAGAGAGAGAGAGAGAGAGAGAGAGAGAGAGAGAGAGAGAGTCAATATACAAAAGAGTAAATAAAAATTATCCGATTCAACCAGTGTTCTAAGGAAATTATTTTTATATAAAAAAAATGGCTAGACTATCAGGCAGGGATACTGAAATCTCGAAAGACTCTATATAACAACATAAATTTTATAAAACAGTTACATTCCTCAAAATGCACATACTTTGTGTGTACATTTTTAAAAAAATCTCAAAATTGAATTCGAGAAATGTCTGTCTTATATTTAAATAAGGGTCTGTCATTATTGCCCTAAAAAAAAATCAAATGCCTAAATGTCAATATGGACAGGAATGGCCTTTCTCCGTGTGTTTGTGTGTTAAAGAACGTATAGATGTACACATAGAGAGAGAGAGAGAGAGAGAGAGAGAGAGAGAGAGAGAGAGAGAGAGAGAGAATCAGTTATAATTGACAATGATACAAACCAGTATAGAATGTATATTAGTAGACAATTCACAAAATTATGAACAGTAGTTATAATACCCCCCCCCCCCAACCCCACCCCTTTCAGCCTCGCAAATATCAAATAACTTCTCTTTCCACTTGTGATATTTTCCCTGACCAAAATCTGGTCAGCACGGACTTGTATCGACGTGCTAGTCTGTACGGAGTTATGGCAGAGTGTTTACTATTGAGCTTTTACGGAGTTTATTATACCCGCACTTTCTAAAGAAAGTTCGGGTATATTGTTGTTACTCATGTCCGTCCGTCCGTCCGTCCGTCCGTCCGTCTGTCACACTTTTCTTCCCTGAACTCCTCCTACATTTTACACAGTAGCTTAATCATCTTTTGGGAGAAAATTTTGATTTTGCCCCGGAGGGTCAAATGGGGGTCGAAAAATGACGTTTTTTATGCAAGAAGCCCCGTCTTCCCTGAACTCCTTCTACATTTTACTCAGCAGCCTAACCAGCTTTTGGGAGATGGTTGGTGGGGTCATTATTTTTATATAAAAAAAATGACTTTTTTAATGCTAGAGCCTAATCATCTTTTGGGAGATGGTTGGTGGGGTCATGGGATAAGGTTTCTGAATTTTGATTTTGCCCCAGGGGGTCAAATGGAGGTCGTAAAATGACGTTTTTTATGCTAAAAGCCCCGTCTTCACTGAACTCCTCTTACATTTTATTCAGCAGCCTATATCTTTTGGGAGATGGTTGTGGGGTCATGTAGATGTGCAGTTAGGTTTTGGAATTTTGATTTTGCCCATAAAACAGTTTTTTACATTCCTCTCCTTTTTCGTTTTAAAATGCACATACTTTTTAAAATTTTGTTAAAACATCAAGGTCAAGGGTGACATTGTTACTTGAAAAAAGTCAAATCTCAAAATTGAATTCTTCAAGGTCAGAAATGTGATACATTTGGAAAGGTCTTATCACAGGTAATATGAATGCCCTTTCATTTATCTTTCAAAATGATTAATTCAAAGCAATTAATTTGTTTATGAAATTAAGGGGTCATGTCAGTTATTTTTTAATACTAATACACATGTTTAATATAAAAGTCCCCTTCCATTCAAAATATACGACCATGATGACCAATTGCAAGGTTAAATTTATTGTGACTGATGGGCAGATTGACAAACAAATGAAAAAAAATCAAATGTTTTTGCCTAAATGTCATATTTAAATGTAAATTGAACAGGGGATGTGAAAAGTTTGCCTTTCTCCGTGTGTTTGTGTGTTAAAGAATCGTATATCTAATTCATCCGCAGAGATGTACACATAAAAATTTGTATTCTGGTTAATTGCTTTTAAGATTTGAAGTAAATAATTACCGTCAAAGGGTCAACAAATTACTTGGTTTAGATTAAATTGGGTACTAAAATAATCAGTTCACAATATAATTGACAAATGAATTTTGCTCCAAGGTCAAGAGATCAAGCAAACCAACTTTACCTATGCAATATTGAAGCTATATACATGACTTTGTATAGAATATATAGTCAAATGAAAAAAATTTTTCTATATTAGAACTTGTCATATAGATAGACAACACCCCCCCTGGAATCACAATTATAGACTTATGAAAACAGTCCACCATCATTGTTTTTATTATTATTTTTTATTTGCTTCTCCCCCCCCCCCCCCCCTTTCCCCACCCCTGTATATACTGAATGTCCGCAACGGGAGATAACTTGACAATGTGAAATTTGTCCTCGCAAATATCAAATTTTCAACTTCTCTTTCCACTTGTGATTCATGAAATATAATCCATATAATCCAATTAAAACACAAATGATTTTAACTGACCACACTGCATCATCAGCATACATGTGCTAAATAATCTTGTAAACCTTTGCTGACGTGCTAGTCTGTAATGGGTGAGTTGAATGTAGCAGTGTGTTTTTTAACATAACTTTGCCATCTTCTATTTTTAAAAAAATGTGAGAGTGAGAGAGTGTGTGTGTGTGTGGGGGGGGGAGATAGGCATTGACAAATTAATCGGGTTGTATTTTCAATGCTTTTTTCGGAGTTAAAATATTTCACATTTTGATAAATGTGATGCATATTTCAATAAATGGAATTCAGGGTGTATATCACTTGACTTGTGCACATTTTATGTTCAATTTGACCATGTATGCAAAGTAACCTTATTACCATATTTCAATAAATGGTATGTATATCACTTGGTACGTTTACCAGTGTTCGTTTACAGTGCGTTTTCTCGATATGCATCAATTGCACAGGAGCTGCAAATCAAAGACGTTGGTTGTTTTGTTCCATTCAAATGATATAATTTCAAAATGTGTTTGCAGATTTTCTTGCTTTTTATTTCAAGTTTATTCTGCATAAATTGGCGCACTGTAAAAATACGTACTCGTGCATCTAAATTTCTCTTCCAAACTTGCATTTTTTTCTTTCGATTCTAATCAATAATTATTCAAAAATATGATTATTATGTTGTTTATTGTGGTTTTGAAATGTCTTGATCACCTCATGCATGTGTTCTCATATGCTTTACCATCGGAGATGTGCACAAGTCGATACCCAAACCAAAAAATCATTCAAGTGTAACGAGCGAATTGGGGTATATATCGTTACAATGAGACAATGTATCTGAAAGAAATATGGCGGAATACGGCTATAGTTAGTATGAAATAAGTCGTACATAGATGAAAATGTTGCGTTTTTAAGAATTCATGTCAGCTTTAATTTAAAAAACTTGTGTTTAAAAACACAGTTTTTTAAACTTCATTTTTCACGAAGAACTCAAATTTTGGCTTATTTTTGCATTTTTTTTGGCCGTTTTAGCGATTTAACCGATCGCTCACGCGATCGTTTACTATATACTACACGGCCTTCGGCGGCATATATTTTAGCGCCATATTTTGGGGACCGGCATACTAGAAGTGTTCTTGTCCCTCGTAACTTATAAAGATCGCTTCAGGACCCTGTGCTAATCAAATGTTGAACCCAATTTGTTTATGTTTTAGACATACAGAGTTGTCGTTCGTTCTTCTCTCAAACGTGTTCAGCGTATCAGGAGTACTAAAGTAACTTTTCGTTCTATATTAGATATTATTTTTGTTGGACATTTTTACATTAATCAAAATAAATTGTTAAAATAAATTCGCCATAACACACGCTTTTTGATATGACAAGTAACAGCTTTTCAAACAGCTTGCCTGACTAATGTCATCAATATCCATAGAACCTATAAGCTTGATAAGTTATAAACGTTTACAATTGGGGGGGGGGTTAAATTATTTCACTAGAGTAAATTATGAAGATGTTGCACAAAACATCATACATTAATTTTAAGGTGTATGCTATTCATCAGAGCAATAGAAAAAGAACAAAATTTATATAAATATATATATATTGCTTGTATCTCAAATAATATATGTCCCCGTTTTGGATTCGACCCCCGACGTAAATATGAACACCTCACTCCGCAAGTCTAAAATGGTTTTAGAGGATGAAGTAAATAAGGGAAATAAACTAATGTAATTGATTTATGCTGGAAAGTCGTGGCTAATTAAAGCTTACATAAATTAGCTTCAACTGCATATAGCGTAGGCTTTGAGGAAGACATCTGAAATCATGATTACTACAAGAAATTGGGAATCATACCGGTTATGACTGACATGCAGAATATGTTTAATAGTTTCTTGGGCATGCCAGAGCATCAACGATTGTTAGAAACGAGGGATAAATAAAGCCCGTTATGCATGAATGACCTAACAATTTTGACGGTGATATATGAATGGCGATAGGCGCGGATACAGGAAGTTTTTCCCAGGGATGAGGGGTCCACATAAAAAAATATTTGTATGAGCAAAAAAAGTAATAAACTTCCTCAATCTTGAAATGTGACGGGGCACTTTCTTAGGTCTATATTCTGTTTTTGTAGGAGGAAAGCCCCTGGAGAGAGGGGATCAGATGTATTTGGCCAGTTCATCCTCTTTAAAAGTTTTTCTTCGTTTCGTTTTTATTACTTTAAATGATGTAACTTCTAACTCACTTCACAATATCACCGATTTGTTTTTTTTCCAAAGCTCGATCAAGATTCCGACAAAAAAGAACAGACTTTATATAATTCATACACAGTTTTCATTTCCATTCAATAGAATAGTCCAGGAAAAGGGCGCAAAAACTTACACGTGACATTTTGGCACGAAATGATTGTATCACCCCTTATCGAGAAGACAAATGGACTAATCCAGTAGTATAGAAATGCAGAAAAAAGGTCAAACGGACATGTCCGAATGAACATTTTCGGAATCTCTGACACCTGACATCGTACTGCGGACAGCGGACTGCAAACAATAGGCGACTTTCGGGGAGTGTGTAGAAATACATTTTAAAGCATGTGTGCAGTACAGAGAATTCTCGTTTGTACGATTTTACACTGCTAGTAGACTTGTCTTCAAGGAAAGGGGTGACGCAATCATTTTGCGCCAAAGTCACGAGTCGATTCACTCAGCTTTCTTCGTTAAATTGATATATTAAACGATTTTAATTTAATGACTGAAAACAATTAGATTTCAATGAATTTGATAAAACAGTTAACTTATTCGTTTTTTAACCTGATTCTCAAACTCTAGAATCTTTATATTGAAAAACAAAAGAAGTGATGTATCAATATGGACAGGTAACACTAAAGCAACGATTGTTTTTTCATCTTTGTAAACTTTTGATTAGTTGCATACCTGCAAATATCATATAGTTTCTCAGAAAGGTGTGGTGAGATAAAATTTTGTCCTTCCCCATAAGTATTTAGAGACGAATCCTCTTCATAAGGAGTACCCGATCTTTATGCACAACAAATATGTCCTCAAGTACTTCCATCTATATGCGGAGAAATTCGACCTCACTAAGCACATTAACTTTCAGACAGAGGTAATAAACTTTAACAAAATAGTGTTTTTTTTTAAAAAAAGAGGTCTTTTTTGTTTACAAACTCAACTTGTATGAATAAATGAAAGCAAATACGTGAAAATCTATCGAGCAGAAAGGACAGATACTTTCAAGACGTATAAATATCTATATTGCAGGAAAAAAATTCTCTCTCTCTCTCTCTCTCCCTCTCTCTGTACATGTGTGAGATAGTGTGTGTGTGTGTGTGTGTGTGTGTGTGTGTGTGTGTGTGTGTGTGTGTGTACAAAAATAAAGGAGGGTTCCCACCGCCGGACCCCCCCCCCCCCCGCCACACACACACACACTCTGAATACGCCAATGGCACGTTCATTCTACTTGCATTTCTTTAGTTTGAGGTACAATAAATATCTACCTAAATGTTCCTAAATAAATTTCCTTTTTTCTAATGAGAAGGAAATATATTAAGACAAAATAAAATAGAGTCGCTAAGATCAAAATAATTAATCACACTGACAGTGTACTCCCCATCTTAAAACCAAGTTTCTTTCCTGGTCTTTTGCATAAACTATTTAATTTGTAAGGCTATGAAATATCACCCCCCCCCCCCACCAAAAAAAAAAAAGAACAGATCATATCATTATCGTACTGATAAATGTAAAAACATGTTCTGTAAATATTGATTGCTTAGGCCAAAACAAATTAATCAATAGTTTCTCAGGCACCGCCGCATCAGTTCAAAAAAGGCTGTATTGATCAATTTTATTGATATATATTGAAAACGGAAATAATTCAATTTTCCATTTTTCCAAGTTGAAAAAGAAAATCGAGTTATTCCCCTTTTCAAAAATGCTAAGATGGACGTTTTTATTAGAAAAACAATTTATTTCTTCAAAATTTTCAGTATTTAATGAATTAACTTTAAAATAAAAATTTGGAATAGCATTATTTAAAGTTGAATACATATTATAACTAATTATAATTTCAGAGAACAAAAATTAAGAATTAGCAGATATTATCATTTTATTGAACAAATGGCTTTAAAAGGGCGTAAAACCTGTCAACCTTAGAAAAAAAAGCCTGCCAGCCGCATTGAATTTTGATTTTTGGGCCCGAGAAACTATTGATTAATTTTTCTTGGCCTTAGTCAGATTTTTTTTATAGCTATTACTTGGTGTTATTAATTAATTACATGTAAATGGAACAAGCTATCGGAAGGGGGAGCAATAAAGGTATTCGTAGAAAAAAAAAGGAAAGGGGAAGGGTAGCCCTCTCATTCCATACAATGTATATACTGTTGTTACTCGTGCAAATGAAAATAAGTTTTTTGACACGTTCCCTAAAGTGAAAAGTCCGCAGTCCGCTGTACGTTGTCAGGTGTCTGAGATTCCGAAAATGTTCTATAGGAACTCGTATGGAATAAATAGCTGCATGCACAAAACTAAAGGAAGTAAATACATCAATATATTGTATCAGTAATATGGTTATTTTTCTGCTAACTGTTGTTGTTGAAACGCAGGTAACAAAATCCGATGATAATCAGCATGCACAAAATTTTGCTGGCTAACTGTGACCTCTTAGCTTCGCACCTAGGAAATATTGATCCTTAGTAGTGCCTGACGCCGTGACGTCATGCAATAATAACGATAAAGATTGGGAATTATGATACTGCAGAGGGATTTCTAAGATATACAATAAATTGTACAGTCGTTTGTTGAACGAGTTCGACTGAGACAACCATTTTTCGTCACAAGTGACCAACATAGTGACGTCATTTTCACATTGTGACGTCACAAACAAGGAGCAAAACTTGATTCAGCATATGCTATTTATAGACCTTGTGTACGGCTATGTGTGTACCGAATTTCATTCTAAATCTGAATTGTGGTTTTGTAGATATAGAGATAGTTCGCGAACTTTTTGATCACCCCTCGTAGATAAAATGTTTTTAACAGTAATGTAAAAGTGATGATAAAGCAAAGCTTTGTTCTGATATTTGATCATAAACACAGTATAGCGTCAATCTTGTTCTGATCCTCGGAATTGTGTTGAGGTGTTTGATAAAACTAGAAAGTTTCCAGTGGATTTATAGGTATCATATACTCCTTAGATAATGTTTCCTTCCGTAGGCACATTCTTTTTGGCGATTGAGATCCGTAAGTTGAGAAAAGTGGACAAAAAACGTACCTCGACCCCCTTTCTCACGCTTCGAAAGCCTACACCCTGCGCACAACATAGTATACACCCCGCATGTTGGGATATACCTTTCCCGGATTTTGGTTGTTTGCTATTTTTTTATGCCCCCGTAATCGAAGGTTCGGGGGTATAGTTTTTGGTTTTTGTCATGTCCGTCCGTCTGTCTGTCTGTCTGTTTGTCCGCAAAAACTTTAACCTTGCCCATAGTTGAGCTATGACTTTCATATTTTACATGATGTGTATTCTTTGTGACAAGACCTTTCTTGTGGTATCAAATTTGACCTTTTGACCTTAACCTTGGAGTTTGACCCATTTTTACACAAAAAATCTATACTTTTACTGGTGAAAACGGCACTTAGGAAAAATGCAAAATGGCACTTGAGAGTAGTCAAAACGGCACTTTAGAAAAGTCAAAATGGCACTTTTTTCATTTTGAGAATTTGATATTGTTTATACAGAAAATGGATCTTTATATTACATTTTAGTAATAAATGTGTATATTATCATTGATAAAAATGTATTAAAAATATTTAGGAAAAAAATAGATTAATTCATTTGAAAATTATTATACTTTTGTACAGTTGATAGATTTTTAAAATTTACTTTTTTAAATTATATGTCTATTATTTTCTTTAAAAGAGATCAAATCCAAATTATATTATTAATTATGATCCTTTGAAAATTAAAAATTTATAGTACATGTAATGCAAATATAACTTGTAGGAATAAGAAACAAAAGACCGTTTCACACCTCCCCTTCAATGATCTGCTGGTCGTCAATTTGCAATCATGTACAGTTAATATTGTGTATTTCTTGACAAAAACATTTGGTTCTTTTTTTTATTATAACTGAAGAATATCAATTTATTTCTGTTTAATAATATTGATTAAATATTAAGATGATACAATGTTGATATTGCTTCAAAAAATAATTCCTATAGTTGATAAAATGATGCTGTTATTGTTTATAATCTTGTTTTTGTAAATTACTTTGATTTTTACACAGAGATTGAGATTTCTCCAATTCTCTTAAGACCAGAAGATGGTCAATAAAAATAATGCTGTTATTTCAGTATTTTAAAAGAAAGAGACTAGAAGAATAAGATCTACACAGATATTTCAAGAAATACAATGAAAAAAAAAATCATTTCAAATTTGGTATTCAAATGTATCAATCTGTGGAGAAAAGTATGTATATACATAGGTTCATCCAGAATTTAATCATATATATCACACAGATTTCATCAAAATTTATTACAGTGTATACATGAATTAATTGTTCTCTTGGAAAAAATGGACCCTCCCAGAAAAAAAAATTATATAATTGTGGCGGTCATCCGGGTTCGATCGCCGGTGGCCAGATAGCTCAGTTGGTAGAGCACCTGACCGGAGTTTCAGGGGGCCCGGGTTCGAATCCGGGTCCGGTCCGCTGCATTTTCTCCTCTCCCGTTACATAATATATCTTTATATATACTCACACACAAATATATATCAATATATATATCAAATTATCATTGCACATATACTTTTTTCTATAAATGCCATTTTGACTACGTGCCGTTTTCACTAAGTGCCGTTTTGACCAAGTGCCGTTTTGCATAATACAGGTGCCGTTTTCACCAGGTACCGTTAGAACCATAATTCATCCGGGACCGTCGAGAATCGGGAAGACTAGATTTACGAGTGTGACTAAAATGGGTAGCGAAACCCGGGCCGGGCCGGGAATTTCGAAACTGAAAACCGGGATTTTGATAATTACGAAATAAATACTCATTCTTTCTTCATGAAATTTACAGACAGAGTTTATTAACCCAAGATTGGCCTTCGCTGAGAATTTTAAACCAAAATGTTGTGTTTTTCAATGATTATCGCCGATTGTTCTTTTCCAGGTGACTAAAATGGGTAGCGAGCCCAGTTTACTCATTTCGGCGATTTAAACTTAATTTCGGCAACATATTTACAATTATTCTTTTGGATCTTTGAAATTGAACTTAAACTACCTAAAACATCTAACTGTTGCAGTAATAAATCCCGATTATTAAAAATATACGCATTTTTTATATACCCGGGATTGGTCAAAACCGGACACGTTCACCCGGGACGAGCCTTTTATTTCCGGAATACTTATCAGAGGATGTTAGCTATTACTTACGTGACATTGCCCAGCCCAAACCACGCGGAGGTATCCCATTGGCGGATCCAGAGGGGGGTTCCGGGGGTTGGAACACCCTCTTTATTTGGGATAAAATGTTTTCCGAGATTATATACATTTGTATTTGTACGTCCCACTTATTTATTGAATACAGAGATTCTCACACATTAAGTTTCCTCCAATCACCTTCTCTATTATACTTTTTTATGAGAGAATGATAGAAAATATTCTACTTATTTTTATATATCTAGATCTTGTATGTAGCATGCGAAGTTTAAAATGATATTGGATTCCCGCGATCTTTGGCTGTGTTGGCTATACTTGTACCGTTTTTTATCATATCTAGATCTATTGAAGGAACTAACATGTAACTCTGTTTTAAAGCCCACCCGCATCCCACCCCAAAAAAAGTTTTTCAAATTCTTAAAGAAAATTCTTTATACTCTTCGGAAATGATACAAATCCATTCAATTTTAAGGCTTCCGTAGTTTTTGAAACGTGTTGTTTTTTTTTTTTTTTGGTTTTGTTTTGTTTATTTTGTATTTGTTGTTTTGTTCGTACTGGGGGTACGCTTTAAAAAAAAAAAAAAAAAAAAAGGCCATAAAACAGATAGTATTTAGCACAACATAGATATTTCCATACAAGTCTGTGAATCTTTGCTTAAGAGTATGTATTGGGGGGGGGTAAGAGGGGAACAACCCTGGAACCCCCCTTTTCAAAAATTGCTGGATCCGCCCCTGTATCCTCATGGATATTGATGGAAATCGAACAATATGAACACGAACTCAGAAATTTAAATTAACTAAAACTCCCAGCTAATATCTGTATACCAAGCTTAGTTCAAGTTCAGTTTATTCTTTCAAACCAAAATATTGGTACATGGGGTACAGTAAAAATATATACATTTTAAACAAACTGGTCAGAGGTACAAAAAATATAGTATATACAAGCTTGCTGTGCAGATTTACTGAATCTTAATTAGTCTTAATGAATCTTCCAAGCCAGATGTGCTGACATTACACTGGTTATTAATTTCAAATTAATACCTCAACACCAAGCTAATTGTGCAGCGCCAATAAGAGTAAGGTATAAGATGTGAGAAATCACAACATATAGGAAAAAGAGTACCAAAGACCCAGATTTTAACATCATTTCCTGGTTGAACAAGATGAAGCAGAGTAATAAATGGGTAGGCTTTACCTGATTGGCTGAATTCAGGTATGTAAATATTTTCATTTTAAAGTAAAAATATTAATGTTTGAAATAAATGATGGAATGTGGGAATATTACAGAAAATATAGAAATACCAGGGGAGATTGTAGGAGTGGGGATTGATATTTTTGGCAGGGTGTCATTTACTCCCGATCGCTGCAAGTTCTAAATAACTGCAAATTTGACCTATAAACGCCGCGGCACGGTATATTTTTTTCCGTGTTTTTAATAAGTGCTTAGAACGAACTTTCAAATGATATCATAGATTTGTTTGAACGGGAATTAGTAAATTACTTGGAGGGCATAAGGTTTGTATAGAGTTCTATGGGAAATTAATTGGTACTCTTTTCCCACACATGTGGATGGTACAAAGCGCGCACTTTAATAATGCAACCGGAAACAACAAGAATACACATAACAATATTACAAAGGTGGAAATAATAATTCCGGACAGTGCCAATGTCTGGCGCTACCATTTTTCTTTCTTTTCTTTTTTTTTTTTTTGCTGACAATCTTTGTCTATTTTTTTTTAACTGGCAAAAGGATATTAAACTAACTGTGTGTAACACTAAACCCAAATATTAAACAACACCTTCACTGGGTAGACTGCCCTCAGGTGTGGGGATTATTCTGCCCCATGTTCCAAACAAAGCTACACATACATATACAGTATAGCATAAAACAAATGTCAGTACATCACAAAGTCTGAGTATTTCTGAGGCAGGACGCGCTGCCGTTGTGGTCTGGCCGAGGAAGATGCATTGTCAACTCCGGTGACTTCAGTGTCCTGCTGCTGGTCACGAGAAATGTGTTGGTCACTCTGAGGTTCTAGTTGGTCATCATTTCTGCTATTGTCAGGTATATCAGGTGGCTCGACATACGACGCTGGAATCGTGGATATTGCTTTTGGAATGAATGGTAAAGTGGGTGGATTGGAATCAGCAGGTAGACTGGTGGATTCATCATCAGATAAGGCGTCAGGTGACACATCTTGTAGCTTTTCAGGGTAATTGACACTTGGTACCTTGTAACAGTCTGACACTTTTACTCGATACGAATTCTGGCGTAGTTGTGAACCTGCAAATCGGCGTATGTTGCACCAAGGATAGGCCATGTTGACAATGATGTATCTGTCTCGGGATTTGGCTTTGTTAAGGTCGCATCGGAGGTAAACTATATCTCCCACACTCAGCTCAGGTTCTGGTGGTGGTTTTTGGGATGGGCATTTAGCTCGTTCACTATACGGGTGGTTCTGTTGACGGAGATCATGTTGAGCTTTGATAAGGTCTTGATCTGCGAGTGGAATCTGAGTATTGGAAAACTGATCCCTTTGTAGCACATCTCTGTGGCTGACAGACCCCTTTTCCTGATGCGCGTGTTTAGCCGAGCTGTGATGAGGGAGAGAGTTAGATTTGACACTGTGTTGTTTGATGGGTCAAACCGTAGTATTTCCTCCTCTAGTTCTTGGACTGCCCTCTCTGCCACAGGGTTCTTGTTAACGTTCTTAGGGCGACCAAGTTCGATTCTGATACGGTGTCGTTCAAGAAGTTCGTCGTTTACTAGGGCCTTAAATCCGGGGGCTGAATCTGTTCGTATAACAGCAAATGGACCATCAAGAGGGTGAACGTCGGCTAACAGTTGAAGGATGGCATCACGAAGTTCCTGATTGCGTTCAGACTCGAGTAATTTGGTAAATGTGTAAGAGGTGATGCTTTCTCGTAGCACAAATACCATTTGCCGTTCACGTCTAAGAACATCAGCAGCAAAAGAAGTGCCGACTGTTTCTGGAGGATCAGAAGAGCTCTGTTGCTGACAAAACTTTGGCATTTTCTGTAGGGAGGCACATTGGTGACACGTACTTGTGACCACTTCTACAGCTTTGTCCATGTCTAAGGCATAGAAATATCGACTGACAACACACTTGAGTTGGTGACTAGAGGGATGGTCAAGTTTAATGTGCAAAGCGGTAAGTAAGCCGTTCAGGACCTGTCTTGGGATAATGATACAATCTCTGCTTGGCGCAAATGGAACGTTCCGCTTTACTACCAATAAACCGTCTTTCGAAATTGATGCAACATTGACCGGAAATGTGCCTGATGGATATTTGAAAGCGGCTTGCGGTTGATAGGAATGTGGAGACTCTGGGGCTGGCTGAGAATTCTCCTCTGCAAAACTTCTCGTAAGCCTGAACACAAGGTTTGCTGTCAGTTAATACACAAGCTGGAAGCACTGATTGTATTATATATGGACTGTAATGCTTAATAGCTGCGGAAATTGATAAGGCTTCAATTTCACATGGTAACCACTGTCGCTGGTTCTTGCGGAGTTTTGCACAAAAAAAAACCTGCCAAGAGGGGTTTGCCTTTCCTTTCTACATAAAGGGTGGCACCAAGTCCATATTTCTTTAAGGCTCCATCTGTAACAATCCACAGTTCATCACTCGGGCGTGGAAGGGTTATAGATTTATGTGTAGTTAAAGCCTCTTGTGCTCTATGGAAGGCTGACAGCAGATCATCGGTCCACACAATTCTGTCCTTGGGATTACGGACAGCTACTATATTGTCATCGAGTGGTGCGAGGAGCTGTGATGTATCCTGGATAGCACGTGATAAGACCTTATAAGCACCAATGAATGAGCGAAGAGACGTTACTGTTTGGGGAGTCTCGCAAGTAGAAAGAGTGGAAATATTTTTATTAATTTTTTCCAATTTATTTCTAAGATGTATCGGTCAAGGACTGAAAAAATCTACATTCTTTCTCTGACAAACCGGAATTATTAAGTTTGTTCCGGGCAAACGCGTCCGGTTTTTACCTGTCCCGGGTTTACAAAAAATGACAAAAACCCTTATAATCGACATTTAATTTCATAATGATTGAATAATTTAACTATTTGAAGTAATAAACAACCAATAAATGCAAATATCACATACATTTTCAATGCATTAAGCTTAAAATCGCCGAAATTAGTAAACCGGGCTCGCTACCCATTTTACAATCTCCCATGCAGAGTTGTCGTTCATTCCTCTCTCAGACATGTGAATGCATGAGCCGATGGTAGAGAGTGCCCATTTTAGTCACCTGGAAAAGGACAATCGGCGATAATCATTGAAAAACACAACATTTTGAGTTAAAATTCTCAGCGAAGGCAAAACTTATAGTTATAAACTATGTCTGTAAATTTCATGAAGAAAGAATGAGTATTTATTTCGTAATTATCAAAATCCCGGTTTTCAGTTTCGAAATTCCCGGCCCGGCCCGGGTTTCGCTACCCATTTTAGTCACACTCTAGATTTACCGCCAGCTCTTAGCAGGACTTTTCCGGCAATTAGACTTCACCCGAATTGACGAAGTTATCCAGTAAAGATGGTACGGTTTTTTCCATAATATATATGTAAATTGCATATTTTTTTCTCTTTGAAATGATTATTTAGCGTTTAAAAATACACAAGAAAACCTTTTTAACAGACACAATTTATTTTTTCGACGAGATTTTGGGTTATGTTATCGAAGATCAAAACGAAAGAAAAAGGGGGTGTCACAAGACATGAGACTGAGTTGAACCTTCAAAATAGTGTATATAGCAAGTGTTATTTGTGAAAATGTCATGTATATCTCTTTCAGCTGGTCTTAGTACTTGGTGATCTTCATATTCCTCATCGCTGTAACAGCCTTCCGGCCAAGTTTAAGAAGTTGCTTGTACCCGGAAAAATTCAGCATATATTATGCACAGGAAACCTATGCACAAAAGAGACTTTTGACTACTTGAAAACCCTTGCAAGTGATGTTCATGTTGTCAGAGGAGATTTTGATGAGGTATTTTGCTTCAATCATGATTTCAAAATTAGAAAAGCAAAAATTATTTGTTAAGGGTGGGACTGTTGGCGTGAGCGGGTTCCATGTTCGTTTGCCCGATTTCCCGTTGGCCTGTTTTCCCGTTCGCCCAGAGTCCGCTCGCCCTAAAACTTGTTCGCATAGGGTCCGTTCGCCCTCATTTAATGTAGGGGTGGGACGAAATATTGATATATCGTGATATATGCGAGGGCGATATATATATATCGATACATTTGAAAAAATATCGAAATATTGCCCCAGAAAAATCTTACTTCTGTTTTTCTTTGTTTATTTAATATTTGGGGTTTAATACATAAAATGAATAAGTTAAATATAAATATAGAAGTGAAGTAAATAATAATTAACACAACTGGAGTAAAATATTTTTGTTTTTCAAGATATTAACAACTATTTTGAATAAATTATTCTCATTTGCAAAGAAATTTGTTTATTTCAATTCAAAAAAAAAGATTTTATAAGCAATTAAAGATACCGTGATACATATTGTATCATGGCTCAAATATCGTGATATGTATCGATATAGAAAAATTTGTATCGTGCCAGCCCTAATTTAATTTAGAATAAAGTCTAATGAATTTCTTTCCAAATTTTTGGTACATTCGATCGAAATAAAACAGACTGTCAGACGTTATGCATATTGTCACAAATGGTCACACTAAATACATGACCTATCAAAGACCTGACAGACCGTCTTCTTATAAATCATTTTTTGAGATCAAAGGGATATTCTTCAAAAGTAAAACCTTCAACATTATCTGTTCACTTCTATAATGGACCTATTAACGTCTCAGTCCTTTAATTGTTTTCAAAACATAGCGCATTAATTTGTAAAAATAACACGGATATATCCCCCTAATTAATATTGATGTTAATCATCTAATTAACTATATTGGTTTATAAACTCATATGAATTAAAAAAATAACATATATCATTTTTTGTCATTTATTTCCTTTACTAACTTGGGATATTTTTTCTCAAATTCTGATATGAGGAGCAATGTTTATTTACTCTTAATTAATTTTTGATTTGATTCTAATGTTTTTAGAATGACTTAGTGTTTGCAACTATATATAAGTACTGGGAGAACCACATATAGGGTGAACAAGATATTGGGCGAATAATATTTCGGGTGAATGGACTCTGCGCGAACGAACTCCCACGAACAGGTAATGATGTTTTTTGTCAAGGCCTTCCTTAAAGAATTGTTTGTTTGGAATTGCCGCCTGAAGGGTTTCAGACACAGGAGGGAGGGAGGGAAATTATTTTTTTTTTTAAAATTGAAGATAAATTTTAATTTTTTTTTATAAAAATCTCAGTAAACAGTATATATATTTTCTGACTTTTAAAAAAAGTATCTACCATCAACAAAAAAAACCCAATTTAACATACCTTAATTTTTGGATTACAGGTCGATGGGGTATATAGGTCGAAAGGCTCATTTTTAGCCTTAATTTTTGAAAAATCCTTAGATAGGACGAACTTACTATATAGGACGAGGCTTTGTTTCTCTATTTTCTAAAGATTCTTACGCAGATACAACGTATCGGAACAGGTAAACCTCTAAAATTACCCGGGTAATTCCTTGACATGAACGTATCAAGAAAAATAAACTGGAATTTTAATGAGTACTGCATTTAAATAAAGTTTTATGTAAATGTAGTTAAAACTTCTTTGAATTGTTTTTCTACTTATTTTTCTCCAACTTGCCTGTTCAATGCCTCCGTAGTTTCACACTGTTGTTAAACTGGGGGCATAAATAGCACATAGATACGTTATTATTTTACAGCTATAATTCGGGAAATACCTGAGATCAAAGAATAATAATTCCGATTTCAGAACAACTTGGACACATTCCTAGATCTAGTATATTTTATTCAGACATTATTTACCGGTGGACGACAATTACTTCGATGTCTGCCATTTTTATTTTTCTTCTCCAGGGATTTGCTAAAACACGCAAACAACCTTTGACTGGCAACAGTTTATTTCACTCATTTTACATTTAAATAAATATAAGACTGTCACAATAAAAAAAATATTTAATATACTATTTCAATTTATTGCTACTAATAAATGGTAAAAACACTTCAGTAACTGAAGTTCAGTTGTGATCGTGAAAAATTATCCGTATTTAAAATTTTGATATGGTTGCGGTTTTACTCTTAGTACACGATTCGCGACTTCCTAACTTCACAAGATGGCTACCGCATGATGTTAATGGATAATACGTTGAGAAATTATTTATAGATAAAGCAATGTTTCTTTTTTCCTTTGACATCAACAAATATTTCATGGAATTTATTTTGTAAGAAAGCTATAGAATAAATACTTTATTGTTTACAGGAGCATTAATTTTTTTGCGTAAAATAATCAAAAAAATTACGAAAGTTGCACAAATTTGCTTTGAAATTGAAGTAAATTTTACTGTTTCGGGGGCATTTTTCGTAAAGTCGAGCCTTAAATAGGTCGAATTCTGTGTATTGGGCGACCCCAGCAGTTCTGAGAAAAAAGTATCGACCTATATTCCGTAAATTACGGTAGATCTGACACTATATTTCAGTGTTTTGTATGGTGCATGTGCAGGGGTCTAGAATTTTTTATAAGTCGCTTGCCCAAGGGCAAGTGATAAAATAAATTTCACTTGCCCACCTTAAAAATTCATTTGCCTAACAAAAACATTAAACAATCACAAATTTTAAGATTTTTATGTTTAAACATCTATTTCCAGGCTTACATTTTTCCCATGGCTCAAATATGTGAATCCCCTCTCCCCCAGTTAAAATATTTATGCTATTTATGTCTCTGATATAGTATACTATATATATTAATATGCTATATTGCATTGTATTTTTGATTTAGATATATTAATATCCTGTATGCTGTATTGAATTTTATTAATTTTTTTAGTCAAAATTATTGATTCAGTGGATACATTTATTACATAAATTCTGACATTAATCATTTAAATTTCAAAAGTCATCATGGATATAGCCCTCAAATCACATTCGTATTTATTCCGGGAAATCGAAAGAGTACCGTGTTAGGTTTTTCATTTATACAGCAAGCAAGCATTTCCGGTAGTGATAATGTACAATTTATTTGACGGGAAACGCTTCATACGGCTTCACATAACTTACTGGCTAAGTAAATTAATTCAATTTTCAATCAAAACTCGTGAAAAAGAACAACTCTCAACAGCATTGGTGTCTACTGTCTTTTATTTTTACTTTCCCGAGCGGGTGAGCATGACCCGCAATTGTATACTTCCCCTTACAGATTTTTACTCACCCCGGGCAACGGGAAAGCATAATTTTAGACCCCTGATGTGATACATGTAATGGGCAAAAAAATTGATTAAGGTAGGTCCCTACTCGTAAAAATAACTGGTTAACAGTGCAATTTTTGTCCTGATTTACATTAAGAGATACTTTAACTACTTCAAAAGCACAAAAAATAGAATAATCTATATTTGTATTGAGATAGGGTGTCAAACACTCATGCACCCTCTTGTAACAAAAACAAAATCCCGACTGTTATAAAGACAGTCTACATTTTATGTCATTGCACATGGCAAATAAATTTTTTTGAACATAAATCACAAGGATAAGGATAATAATGAATAATTTCAGGCTATGGTACACATTACTGGTTAAAACTAAGAAAATATTGAAGAATTAATCTCATTTTACTAATGAAGTAACAAAGCTCAAAACTCAAATAAAGCTCTCTATTAGAATAATTAATTTGTTTACCCTGATTTTTTTGTCTTTATTTATAGCAACCGATGCTTGAAGTATCTTTTAGGCATGATAAATGTATTGGTCATCTGTCTTTTCACCGAGATATGGGGTAAAACATATAGGTACCCCCATCGCTGTTCAACAGCTCAAGCCTTTTATGTCCACAAAGATATTTATAAATCAGCTAAAAAGTGAAATATTCTTTTGAAGAACAATTTTTATCAAAAGTTACACACCCTTCAAAAATTTCATTCTTAATTTAATTCTGAATAAATTATATATACAGCCTATATATTACAGGGGACATGTCCACTACTAATGATACGACTTTCCTAGATGCCTATTACTACTTACAAAAGATTATAAGCAAGATATTTAATGTCTTTCAATCAAAATTATGTCTAAAATTTCATATACATCATTAGTAGCCTATGTTGATTTTTAGCTCACCTCGACGAAGTCGAGATGAGCTTATGCTATACCCCCGGCGTTGGCGTCGGCGTCCCAGGTTAAAGTTTTAGGAGCAAGTCCATTCCCAAGTAACTATAAGCCCTACCCGAACCAAACTTGCATGGATGATGCATCTAGGGATGTACACTACCAGACTTGCTTCGGATGCTGGATCTGATGTACATTTTCTAGATGAGTGACCAGGTTAAAGTTTTTGGAGCAGGTTAAAGTTTTTGGAGCAGGTCCATTCCCAAGGAACTATAAGCCCTACCTGAACCAAACTTGCATGGATGATGCATCTAGGGATGTACACTACCAGACTTGCTTCGGATGCTGGATCTGATGTACATTTTCTAGATGAGTGACCAGGTTAAAGTTTTTGGAGCAGGTTAAAGTTTTTGGAGCAGGTCCATTCCCAAGGAACTATAAGCCCTACCTGAACCAAACTTGCATGGATGATGCATCTAGGGATGTACACTACCAGACTTGCTTCGGATGCTGGATCTGACGTACATTTTCTAGATGAGTGACCAGGTTAAAGTTTCTGGAGCAGGTTAAAGTTTTTGGAGCAGGTCCACTCCCAAGGAATTATAAGCCCTACCTGGACCAAACTTGCATGGATGATGCATCTAGGGATGTACACTACCAGACTTGCTTCGGATGCTGGATCTGACCTACATTTTCCAGATGAGTGACCAGGTTAAAGTTTTTAGAGCAGGTCCACAGGATCTATAAGCCCTATTTGGACCAAACTTGCATGGATGATGCATCTAGTGATGGACACTACCAGACTTGCTTCGGATGCTGGATCTGACCTACATTCTCATTCCCAAGTAACTATAAGCCCTAGCTAAACCAAACTTGCATGGATGATGCATCTAAGGATGGACACTACCAGACTTGCTTCGGATGCTGGATCTGACCTTCATTCTCATTCCCAAGTAATTATAAGCACTAGCTAAACCAAACTTGCATGGATGATGTATCTAGGGATGGACACTACCAGACTTGCTTCGGATGCTGGATCTGACCTGCATTTTCATTCCCAAGTAACTATAAGCTCTATTTGGACCAAACTTGCATGGATGATGTATCTAGGGATGGACACTACCAGACCTGTTTCGGATGGTAGATCTGACCTACATTTTCATTCCCAAGTAACTATAAGCCCTAGCTAAACCAAATTTGCATGGATGATGTGTCTAGGGATGGACACTACCAGACTTGCTTCGGATGCTGGATCTGACCTACATTTTCATTCCCAAGTAACTATAAGCCCTAGCTAAACCAAACTTGCATGGATAATGCATCTTAGGATGGACACTATCAGACTTGCTTCGGATGCTGGATCTGACCTATATTTTCCATACAAGAGACCAGGTTAAAGTTTTGGGAACAGATCAATCCAAATGAACTTGAAGTCCTTGATATCTGCAGTATTAACAGTTATAAATATTTGTTTACACGATACATGTTTTTCACGCTACACGCATAGAAATGTGTATATGCCATGTAAGGGGTTAAACACAACTTGCAAGAATATTGTTGTTGGGATGAATACTTAATATTAAGAAAATATGATGTGAGATTTGCATTACTTAAACTGATAACATTCGTCGAGGTGAGCTTCGTAATCTTTGATTACCTATGTTTTTAATTATAACTGAGTACCGCCGTTTGTATGTAGAAAATTTGCCGTCAAAAACGAAAGTAGGAAAATCCCATCTGCACAGCATATCAATTGTGCACAAATGAAAACAATAAAGGAAAAGTATTATTTAATGACATAAAAGCAAATTATTTGCCACATTTTCTGTATATAGACATAAGAAATATTGGAGTTGTACCAATGCAATCATAAACGTATACTATCAATATAACCCCCTAGGCAAATATAGACTGCATCTGAAATTATTTTCTATGAATTATTGACTTATACCTAAATCATCTATATCAACTAAAACCGGCTTTAAATTTTACTGTATACCTGTTTTATAGACGATATATAAGTCAGGTGCGAGAAAATATGAAACTGCCATTTTGAAGAGCGACACTTATCCCTGATGCTCATAACTAATTCAAAATGATTATTTTCACCAATTTTTTCCTCTATAACTGTTGACTTATGCCCAAATTATTTATTTCAACTGAAACCAGTGTCTTTCACTGTATAATTGTTTTATATACGACATATAAATCAGTTCTGATAGAGTTTGTAACCTCTATTTTGAAGACTGTCTGAAATCATTGATAGTCAGTTTGAAATATTTTTTCTGTACAATAATTCTGTTTACTTTCATCTTCAATAGAAAGAACAGTATGCATTTAATTCTTCTTAATTATGTTGACAGACCTGAGTCTGCGTGAAGTATTTTCACTACTGATAAACATGATGAATACATGTATATGCACTTAGTATGAGTAGCATCCAGTAACTGTAACTTTGGTGAACGATCTAAATTCCCAATGCTCATAATTTATTCATAATAATTAGTATTCTGATTTATATTCTCAATAATAATTAAAGTAATCTTACATTTCTACTTGTAGTAGACTTTTTAAGCACCGTCCTTTGACCGACCACCCTGACTGGTGGTGTATTCAAAATTAATTTTTATTATTTATTCGTTCATAATTATATGTGTTTCTCGTTATTTATCTGTTAAATAAGAACTGGTCAGAGAACTTTTTTTCACCTTATATTTTGGTTAAATACAGATTTAAGGTTTGTTACCATACTTCACGGTTCACCTCTGTTCACACCTTCAATTGGTATCAATCGACCATGGGGAGCTGTGTTTGTTAGTTTATATAATTCTTTATTCAATAACTTTAAGCCATACGGCTCATCAGTATGTATAAACAAAAATACATAATGAACGAGTGGTGAGAGTCTGCAGGGGGTGGAACCCCTAGTGTCCATCTGCCTGACTCCCATACTGATACACCAACAGATATACAATATTTCCAATTCTCCATTATTACATGAAAAACTAGGGCTAATTGTAACGGGGACCGTTACAGATGTTCCCCAAACGCTCCCCAACTCCCTTTTGGTGCCATATTCCCTGTAAGCGCTATCAAATAAGACACACTTTATGCAATTTAGACTTAAACAACGTTTTCCCAGAAGAATACAAAATATATTTAAATTTTAGCATTGCACGCGTGCTCATCTGAATGCATGTGCGTAATGACCATATCATCTTGTCTACAATATTTATATTTTTTAATATACTTAATATCAAATCAATTAATCAAGAAGTATTAAAAAATACACACATTTAAGCGTATTTTTGATATTACTCATTTCACGTGCACACACGTGCATGCAGGTGCATGGGGACTATACTTTCTTGTAGGAGTCTATTATGTCTGTCTATGTTCTAAATCCCATCCAGTTTGGTTGAAAAACAAGGGAGTTCTAGCCATTTACAGTTTTAGCCAATAAGATTGCAGCGCACGTGCATGCGCGTGTTTTCACGACAATTGTTATATATCATATTGTAGTACATCCTAAAGTATGTATATATTGTAGATTTCATAGCATTTCGTCAAAAAACAGAAAAGATATTGAAATTTTTGTTTCAGCCAATCAGAACGAAGCGCACGTGCACGTACGTGCATATATGTGCATGATGACCACACCTTCTTGTAGGAGTTTATTATATCTGTCTATGTTCTAAATCCCATCCTGTTTGGGTGAAAAACAAGGGAGTTCTAGCCATTTAAAGTTTAAGCCAATCAGATTGCAGCGCACGTGCATGCGCGTGTTTACATGAAAATTTTTATATATCAGATTGTATTACATCATAAAGTATGCCTATATTTTAAATTTCATATCATTTCGTCAAAAAACAGAAAAGATATTGAGATTTTTGTTTCAGCCAATCAGAACGAAGCGCACGTGCATGCGCGTGAGTTCGTGCTAATTTGACAGTGTCATATTATCTACACTATCAATATGTCTTTATATAATGAGTTTCAAATCATTTCATTAAAAAATGTAAAAGTTATAGCTATATTAAGTATATCGGTCATTTCACTCATATCACGCGCACGCACGTGCATGCATATGCGCGCAAAATGACCTTCGTTCCGCACACCTACACTACACACCTATTAACCCTAAAAAGGTTTTAACTTAGTTGGGTGAACAGTTTCTGAGAACACTCGCGGACAAAAAAGTACCGGAGAACAAAGAAGAAAAAAAAGAATAACTAGTGCTAATTGTAACGGGAACCGTTACAGATGTTCCCCAAATGCTCCCCAACTCCATTTTGGTGCCATATTCCCTGTAAGCCTTATTAAATAAGACAACATCTCTGCATTGTTGACTTTAACAACGTTTTCCCAAAAGGATACCAATTATATTCAAATTTTAACATTACACACGTGCCCATGTGAATGCACGTGCATAATGATCATATAATCTTGTCTACACTTTCTATATATTAAAATATACTTTATGTGAAAGCATTTAGTCCAAAAGTATTAGAAATCACTCATTCAAGTGTATTTTCAATTTCACTCGTTCCAAATGCACGCACGTGCGTGCACGTGCATGAAGACCATACCTTCTTGTAGGAGGCCCTTATATCTATCTATGTTCTAAATCCCATCCTGTTTGGTTGAAAACCAAGGGAATTATAGCCATTTCAAGTTTCAGCCAATTAGATTGCAGCACACATGCATCCACGTGATTTCAAGAATTTTTTCTTAAATCATATTGTAGAATATCCCAGGGCTCCCACTGGACCGAAAATATTTTTCGCCACTTTTCGCGACAAAAGGAAAGGCATACTTACATCTGATTTCTCGACAATGCAATGCACTTTATGTTAGTCCTTTTTTTTAATTATGTTTATCTGACACAGACATTGTTTTAAATTTGTAATGTTTAAAGCTTTAATTATTGTAGTATCCATTAAAAAAAAAAAAAACTTATGTTGGAATTATGCAATAAATTTGATATTGAATTGATATCAGTCAACTCTTGACAGAAAATGTCCTCTCGTTTATTTTCGCCTGTTGGGGGGGAGGGGGGAGGGGAGGCAAAGACCCAGTAAAAATATGACATTTTTAAACATGTAAATTTTCATCATTTCATTAATCAATTGTAAAAAGTAGTAATTAAAAAGTAATGAAAATTAGGTTTTGAAAGTTGACTTTATTTTAACAACTTGGAGACTCCAGGGTTTAATATGCAAGCTCATGTTATTGTAAATAATTCAGTGTACATGTAACTGTAATTTACTAATTTAAGATAATTCTTTCCAAACCAATTTCTTTTTCACTCTTTGTCAGTTTATGGTATATTAATGTACACACTTTTCAATTTTAATTAGGTAAAATTTGAAGCCATTCTTTACAATTTTCGTCATGTATCCCTACTTTCGGTTAAAAAAAACGATCTACATAGATCCAGATTTTGTTGATGAAAATCTTTTGTTTTCTAACTTAATATCCTAATAACACTTTATACCCCCTTGTTTAATCCAAATTATATTATTTCAAGCAATTTTGTAACTCTTTATTGCTCCAGGCCAGTTATCTAGTCTGCTGTGTTCGTTCAAGCGAGACATGATTTCCTACATGTAGCTTTCAGTTTTCACACCTCTGCTGCATTAAATAAACATAGGGACTTATCTGTGTACATTGAATAAACAAAGGAGCTAACCAGGACTACTCAAATTTTGTACATGGTACATCAAAAAAATTCATTTTCGCCACTTATGAATTTCTTTTCGCCACTTTTGAAAAAAATTCGCAATTGGCGACAATGGCGAATCACAGCTCGAGCCCTGGAATATCCTAATGCATAACTATGTTTTAAATTTCAAAGTATTTTGTCAAAAATCAAATAAGATATGGCCATTTAAAGTTTCAGCCAATCAGATTGCAGCACACATGCATGCGCGTGATTTCTTGAAAATTTTTGTATATCATATTGCAGGATATCCTAATGCATGACCATGCTTTAAAATTTCAAAGCATTTCGTCAAAAAATAAAGGAGATATAGCCATTTAAAGTTTCAGCCAATCAGATTGCAGCGCACGTGCATGCGCGTGATTTCATGAATTTTTTCCATACTATATTGTAGGATATCCTAATTCATGACAATGTTAAAAATTTCAAAGCATTTCGTCAAAAAACAAAAGAGATATTGAGATTTTTGTTTCAGCCAATCAGAGGAAGGCGCACGTGCATGCGCGTGAGTTCATGCTAATTTGACAGTGTCATATTATCAACACTTTCAATATATCCTTACGTAATGAGTTTCAAAGCATTTCATCAAAAAATGTAAAAGTTATAGCTATATTAAGTATATCAGTCAA